>NW_006800218.1:36151-308609 GCF_000485575.1 Poecilia formosa
CTTCCAGTATCCCAGGACGTTCTGCATTTGGTCCATAACCCAGCCCCCACATGTTTTGTTATTAATTGCATCAAAAGACAAAAAACTGTTTTTTCACAGTAATGCTCCTGCTTTGTTGCATTTTTTTCCAACATTGCGTGGGAGTAGCAGCAACAGAAGATACAGAGTGTTTTTTAGCTTCTTTTTTTTTTTTTAAGCCATTGTGTGGCTCACACACCCTGTTGGCAATCATACATACTCAATTAGATCACTGATGATGTCTGGTCTTAAAATCAATCTTTTAATTTGTTCTACCTTTTTTTCTAAGGAGTTGTTCCACCTTTTAGTTCTAAATAAAGCTTTTAAAGTATGAATTGATTTTTGTCCTGATGCCTCTCCTCCGCTGACTTGGATTCTGATGAGACGGTGTGATTTTTTAAAATATTTTTTTAATTGAGGCGTAATGATCCCCATTAGATGAGTAATTGTTTCTTCTCCTTACTGCCTCCCTTCTCTGCAGACCTGGATGAACTGGCTGTCGATAGCCTTCAGTGTAGCTTTATTCTTCACCGCCGCTCTGTTCTACAACGCCTCCTGTCCCACCTGCTACTCCCCCTCCAACTCCTACTGGACCATCCAGAGGCTGCTCCAGGACCCGCTCTTCTACCTGCTGTGCGCCATCACCCCCATGCTGGCGCTGCTGCCTCGGTACGCTCTGGCTTCTGTTTCGCAGACATCTGAAAGCACAAGTAGTCTGAAATATTTATGATGCGTGCCGTGAAAACTATTTCTGCTATTGACTCCAGATGGTTTCGTTTATCCCGGCGTTCATCGCAGGAGCAGAGCCGAAGTGTGTCCTGACGTCTTGACTTGATTTTCTTTTCCAGATATTTCTACAGGGCGTGTCAAGGCACTCTGTTTCCAAGTGTGGCACAGGCCGGGAGGCAGCTAGATAAGCTCCCTTCCGACACTCGTAGGAACGTCCTAGGGCTGAGCAGGTTCAAGATGAGGTCACTGCTGGGTGCCGGACCCAACTTCCTGTCGCTCAGCAAGCCCAAAGTTAGTCAGACAACCACGCCCGGCTCCAGTCAGGACAAACAGAGCCCCGTGAAGCAAACTCGTAAAGAGAAGGGCCAGAAAATCCAGTTGGTGCTTCCCCACTCGCACGCTCCGTCACACGCCACACACAGCCCTCGGCTCTCCGGCAAGCCAAAACCTCATTCCACCAAACACTCGGATGAGACCTTACCACCACCAGGTCCGAGTTCACCCAGCCAGACAGCTTCCCCACCGCTGGTCAAACAGATGGTCAGCATCCACCTGAACCTGCCCCCCGACGGAGCGTCGCAGTGCGTTACGTACACACAGAGCTCAGAGGGAGGACTCCGCTGCGGCCGCGTTGCCGAGCCGGCACACAGGACCGTCCCGGCGGCAGAACGGGCGCCGCACACTTCCTTATGATGTCTCACCGTACAACTCCTGGCAAAAGCTTAGGGAACCACTGGTCTGGTGGGGGGAGGCAGTCGGTCTGTTTTACTTTGTAAATGCTACAGATACACCCACAATTATTTCATTGAACTATTCTCATTAGTTGGTGTGAAAACTTCAGAAACGTGCAAGTTGTGTTTAATAGCACTTTTTTTTTTCTAGATGAAGTAGAGGGAAAAAAAAAGGATGGACTCCTCGATTATTGCATGAACCAAAAAAAAAAACTCACTTGGAAATAAATATATTTATCAACTAAGTTCCAGTATTATATAGAATAAGCAGATCAGCTTCATGGACACTTGAAGCATCTATAGTCTGTGATCCAGACTGTGCTTCAGTTATATTTTTATAGCGAAATTCCTATCTCAAACATTTAGTTAGTTTTTCTTTTTAACACATTGGCATTAAAATAAAAAAAAAATTATCATGCCTCTTATTCTCACACACACACACACACACACACACATATATTTTAGCGTGAACTGACATTATCTGTTTATCGTTGATTATTTTTATTAGTACTTTTAGGAAGAGAGTCAATGCCATGCTGCGGATTTGAGAAAAACCATCAATAAAGATTTTAATATTTTAAGACGAACTCAGAATTATAACTTAGTTGCTATATTAAACTATCTTTAGCATCTTACATGAGCATTGAGCATTGAAAAAATGACTAAAATGGCAGTCTCCTTGTGTTTTAGAGTCTAGATTCTTTAAATTTTTTAAAAGCTGCCAACATTTCTAAATTCCAACCTGTCATAAATAATTTTTCCTTCTTTCATTCTTTATTCTTCCGGACTCCAAAATGGCAAACATCCGTTTTATGACATCATTAAATAATAGCTTTGCTTCATATCTGTATTTTTTATTTTTTTGGCTCCAAACGACTGACTGACCATCCTCACAGAGCAGTACATCCATACATTTTGGCAGGAGTTGTATGTTACTCATTCTCAATTTTGCACAATATTTTTTTTTAATTGATTTTATTGTATTCTTTTTATACTATTTCTTTAAAACATATGCAGAAAGGTACTTTATTTTGTTTTTTCCATGTTCTGTCAATGTAATTTTGCTTTAAAGATTTGGGAGAGGAAAGAACTGGAAAATCTAAAAAAATTCAGCTTCATTCCTGGGAAAGTTGTGACTTCTCAGAGACGCATCTCGTTGTGGATCAGGTTCCGTTGTGCAGCGACAGAACCAAGACGTTCCGCCGTCGGCTCAGCCTGTGGGGGCATTAAAACCTGGAACACACACCGCAGTGGCCTTGAATCCTCGCTGCAATGACTTCCAAAAACAGAAGTTTTAAGAGAAATCTCCTGCTTTTAGTTTGTTTATCCCAGATAGTGGCCACACCGCTGAACCAGTTTGTCCATTTTGAAAGCAAAGCATCTTTATAGTTGGCATGTTGCACAGTAAATTACACTGAATTGTGATTTTTATTTTTATTTTTTTTTATTTTTCCTCATCTGCATGTTCAAGATATAATTTTTCTCTTGTGAGAGTTCACAACAGATCTTTCATTCCAGTCTGTGTACATAGACTTTGCCAGGTGTTCTTCTCTGTGACTGTGCGTCTATATATTTTTTTGGAGCTGAGAGGTTTTAGTTTAAAGAGTAAAAAGTCTGGAAGTGTTTTCATGTTACATTGCAGGAGAATCATTTTCAGTTGGGTTTTTTTTTTTGTTTTTTTTTTAGTTTGTTTTGTTTTTAATCCAACCTTTTTAATTTCAGGACACACATTAAGTAGAGGAATAATCATTCCTTTTCTTTTTTCTGTTTATCGAAAGACCAAATTTCATCCCATTTTCAGTGTGCTGGCATCCCATTAGAGTTTAGTAACTACAACACAAACAACTGGGTGGCATGTCGATGCTCGACGCTCTAATAAACGATGCCATCACGGCTCTAGAACCAACCACTCAACACCAGCATGAAAGGGAGGTGGATGAGACCTTCTTCAGACAGCACTTGTGTGTTTCAGATGACTTACCGCTGATTTCAGTGAAAAGTAAAGTTTTTTGGGAGATTTTTTTAATGGAGCATTTAACATTCTCATCAAAAGCTCAGGAATTATGCAACTCCCATAGTTGTCTGTTTTAATCTGGAGTTTGGATTAAAAAGCCTATTTTTATTTATTTATTTTTTTGTTCTTACAAAAAAAAAAACTTTTTTACCTCCTTAAACGCTCCTTTTGTCCTGGATACAAAAGCGAGAGTTTATGTTGGAGTTTGTCAGTGAAAATGTCTCTACACTATTGCTGCTCCAAGCCAGTAATTTGAATGCAAGACATTGCCAAGATACCCAAGCCCCCGCAACGCCAAAAAGTAGCCATGTTGTCCAATGTCATTTGTTTTACTCTGACTTTCCAAATGTTGAGCTTTTAAATCTGGTTCAATAAGTTTGTTAGATGAAGCTGAGCTATTGAAGTGTTTCATTACCAGCAGTAACATGAAAAATTCAGAAGATATTAAAATGAGCATGTTTTTCATTTTAGCATGCAATTTATGAGCGTTTTGCTGTCATAACGAGAAATCTTACTTGAATGAGACACTTTCTACAAAATTCATTCCCTAACTTACTAGCTAGCTATAATGAAAGCCAGCTGGTAGCAAGGAAATTGTCTTTTAAAACTAAATTGTGTGTTTTTTTTGTTTTTTGTTTTTGTTTTTGTTGTTTGTTTTTTTTTATTATTTTGTTGTTAAAAATCCATGCAACTATCTGGTTACTAATTTCAGTGTGAAGTAAACTCTGCTAAGTGAACACTTTAGCACGTTTAGCAAGCTTTGTAAGGGGTAAGAGGTTAGCTCTAAACCTGTGTTTATAGCTAATACAGATTTAGAGCATGTTGACCTGTGTAGCTCTAAACACACGTTAGCATCCAGTCTTTAGTGCTAAGCTAGCTGTTTTCTAGCTGCTAACTGGTACTCTGCAGGCAAGCAGAACGAAGTTCAAGCTAGCAATCAGTTTTCTTTGCAAAATGGATATTTTCAAGGGATAGCCAGGTCTTCAAAAACAGATTTCAACCACCAGCACGGTATTATGAGAGTTTTGAAGCTGTATTTACTTTTGTTCTGCCCAACAAAAGTTTGCATTTACTGGTTAATGCAAACCAGTAGAACCTCCAAAGAGCCACTGCACTTCACCCAAAAATTGTCTGGTATTTAACAGCTGGAAAATCACAACATTTAGTTGCTTTGTTTTGTTTTTCAACAGGTGGGCTATATTAATTATTGGGATTTTGAGCCTCTGGGAGGCAGCTTTTCTTCCCAGTCTAAGCTAAGCTAAATTGACCTTTGTGGCTCTCTACTTTATTGTTAAAGCAAGTGTGCAGATAAAAAACTATTCGCTTGAAGCGCAGCACAGAGCCAATTTGTTGCTCCTTAGCATGTTCTTACTTGCTAAGGGCCTTGTGAGAACTTCTATCACATGCTGGATTTTAACTAGCCAGGTGTGTTTCGCTGTAAACCAAATCCCCAGTGCTGAACCGTCTTTACAAACGAGTCTTTCAACATTTATATTTGCACTTTAAAGCATTTCATCAGACCTGTCATTGAGAATTTCTGTTGCACACGTTTATTCACTCAATATTGCAATGCAATATGAAAAAAGAAATGGGAGGTATTACTTTGTTCAACTAAAACTATATATTTTTTAAGTCTGTAGAAACTAATGGAAAACTGGCCAAACTGAACTTTTTACTGGGAAACTGTGTCCAATGCATTTTTTAAAAGCAAACCTAATACCAAAAGTGATTTATATCTATCTTGTATTTCTTAGTAATAGTAAGTGCCTTGACACTGGATAAGAAATTGCTGGATATGTTTGAGTAAATATGATTGAGCTTTTTATTTTGGGGGGTTTTGTACAGATATTTATGAGGATATGTGGCATCTTTGCCCCCGACTCCCCCCGTCCCTCTTGTTTTCATTGCCTTTGCACACAAATTCCTTCTCTGGCATGTTGTTTAGTTTGAGACTCGTTGGTCTGTTTGCTGTGTTTCATCTGTTCAGTTCATCCTGTACCCTCCGTGTGCCTGAAAGAAGCTCCATCATGTTCTGCTGCATTCCATCGTGCTGATTTCCTCTTAATACAACATTGAGCTTTTGCGCAACAGATATCCATGAGTATATGTGGTAATTTGGGTGGGGGGGGAAATCATTGACTTTATGTCCTTTGTATTAACACCAAGTTCTGGTAAGTAAAACGTTGGTGAGGAATCCTGAATCGCTTCAGCTCAGTAAAGAATGTGGAAAACTGCACAAGGTTCAGTTCCACAGTTTTGTCAAGCTCATGTTGTTTTTAGTTTTCCAAATGTTCTGTATATGGCTGCTTGTGATCAAAATAAAACTGCAAGAATAAAGTATAATTTTTATGAAATCACTTTTTATTAGTGTAAATCTCTTTCTATAGCAAAATGTAACCCTTTCACCAGGCTGCACACTTATTTTAGTGTGTTTCTGTGATGATAAACCTGTCAAAATACATACCGAAGTCATTTTTTGTCAAAAGTGGGTTTGGAAAAAAAAAAAAAAAAAGCAACTTAGGCCATTATTTTAGGAAGGTAATGATATTTAAGAACACAGTTTTGGATTATGGATTAAACATGTATAGCAGTGGAAAGTAATTGATGCTAAATTATACAATAATATAAAAAAATCCTGTCTTAGTGCAGGTGCTTCATAACAAATTCAATCATTTTCTTTTCTCATTGAATTATCAATTCTACTTTTAACAAGCCTGAGAATCAACCTGTGTCTTTGCACCGTAATCTAAAAGCCGAGTCTATCGTCCAGTGAAAAACCATTCAACTTTTAATGTATTTTATTAATGGGGCAGTATCATGTATATTCTGTTTTATAACGCAATCAAATAACTATGTTACCTTCAGTTGTTACAAAAATGCTACATGGATGTCAAATATGACTTTATGACTTTTCCTTGAAACTGGGCCTCTGTCTCTTTAAAAATTCCTGCTCGACCTGAATCTATACCTTCAGGAAGTCATCACTGCATCTCCCCTTTAACCCTTTAATGGTTTTTGTTTTTCACTAAGAAGCTTGTTTAATGAGTTCAGGAGATTTTTTTTTCCAACAAGAGCTTTCAGAACTTATTCAGCTGCTTTCAAGACAATTTGAGGTTACATTTAGGTATGTAGAGGCTTAAAGGTCTATCGAGTTTTTGAATTCAGAAAAAAGGGCTTTAGTGGCAAAGGGTTATGTAGCGGCATAGACCAGTAGTTTATCAGCTGAAGAGGAGCTTTAGACGAGTGTAAGTGTTGAATTTGTCTCTTTTTCTCCTGTACAACCAACAGAGGCTTAAAACGGACTCAGAGTGGGAAAGAGAAACAGTCACAGTGCTCTCTGTATTTCTGCTTGCTGTTTTTCCGTTTGCTGTTTTTCTGCTGCATCGTTATGTTAATGAGGAGAGCTGCCTTCTATGTCTACTATTGGCCAATAGAGCTTTGGAACCAACGCCACTGCGTCAGACGTCGTGGGGCGTTTAGGTGCAGTCGCTCGGTGCCATCTTTGCAGGCCACAGACCAAAGCAAACTTAATCCTGGTGGTTTTATTGTGTTACCGACTGCAGTGAAGTGAACCTCCGAGTCCTTGAGGAGGGAGCTGGAGAACGGCTGGCCGAAATTAGTGTTCATAAATCGGACCAACCTTGAGCTGAACGCCGCTTGCTCGGCGGATATTGAAATATCCAATATCCAACTCGAAACTAACTTCTTATTTTTGAAGATTACATCTTTGAAAATAAGAATGAACAGGCAAACCCAGTACCCAATGGGATCGATTCCAGCATTGCAAATACAGACATTTCACAAACATTTCATTGAACAGTCCTTTAGAACCTCATAGAACTCAGTATTTTCTGCAGACGTAAATGTTACAAAAGCCATAAAGTCAGTAATTGGTTCAACAAAACAGCACATTTCTGTTTATTACTTAGAACAGCTGTACATGGACATTTGTGTGAATTTTTTTTCCCGCCTCTACACTGACTAATGAAAATATTTCACTATTACATTGGGCTGAGTTAGGCGTTTGCTAATTTGTTGCTGGCTAGTTTAAAGGAGCTGAGAGGAGATTTTTTGGGGGGCAACTGTGATCTGTGTGGGAGAAGCTTGGAAGCTGCAGCTCAGAGGAGGAGCTGCACCTCGAAGGCGTTGCTGGGTTCATACGGACATTTTTTCACAACTGAATGGTTGCCATGGAGATTAAACGCTTTCCCTAATGTGCAAGAAAAAAATCAAAGCAACACTCCAGGTGTGTTTTTTATGTTGGAATAATATTATTACATGATGTAATGCTCAAAAAAGTAAATTTCATAAATCACTATGACTGGAATGAATGAATGAATGAATGAATGAATGAATGATTGGGAACTATAGTGTTCCCATTCTTTAATGGCGACTGGCAGTCCCTACAGAAGAACAGGTTCCACGAATTGGAAAATTTTGAGGAGAATTTATTATTACAGCTTTCTTCTTGCCTCGATCAGGTTATCCTGAATAATCATTCCATTAAAACTGAAACTACTGATGTGGCACCAGAAATATTGAGCCATTCAAAGTGACAACATACTTTTGTGTGTAACATTAACATTCCTTTCCAAATTTATCTTTCCACATAATTAAACCAAATTAGCACAAATTAATTTCCTTTGCTGTGTTTTTGTAAACTGAACGAGAGACTGTATTTTACAGAAGAAGCACATTTCACAGAAACATGTATGTATTGTTTGCAGCCGTCTAGTTTCTAACGAGACCAGAGCTGGAATTATTGTCAACTTTCTTCCACTGCTGATCTCCATCTCCTTCACAGGCCGATTGCAAACTAAATAAATATTTTTTTTCCTCATCTTTTTCTATTTTTTCATACACTTTTTTGCAGGACATGAAACTCCCAGCAGGGTTGCATCTACCCTCTTCCACCCCTAGATCCCGTGCACCATTGCAGGATAACCAAACACGTGCAGTAAAAGTGATTTTATTCGTTGTCACGTTATGAGAAAACATATGAGATTGATAATGATAATTAAAGAGGCTCCGCTGCTGAACGGAGGCATTCCTCACGCTCTCCTGTCATTGTCTCTAATTACTTTTCAGGCGATCTGCTGTGGTTGCCAACCACCTTAATCTGAATTTTATCAGAGGAAGGGCGTCACCAAGTCAGGCCATTTAAAGATGCATCGTTTTATCATCAAGCTCATATCAGAAGATTGTTTTAAATAAGACTTGGAGGGGTTTGCCACAACAGTGGCTGTGTCCAAATGATCAATGTTTTTTTGTTTTGTTTTTTTTTTTGTTTTTGTTTTTTTTCAGAGCAAGGACCATCTGTATTGTTGGAGAGAGCCTCCATTCTGCTCCTTACACAAAGCGTCGCTGTGCTTTTTGCAGCCATATCTTCCCACTGGTGCAGGAAGCCCGGCCAGCAGAAACAGCAGGGGGGACGAGCTTTCAGCTGATACCACAAAGAGACACTAACACCCACTAATGATCCGGGCTCAACCTGTCAGCTGGGAGAAGAGAAATGATGGGCAACTCCACCTCACACCTCGCTCAGATGTTAGTTTTACTTTAAATCTTGACCAAATTTAGATCGTGCGGATCCGGGCCTGACGCAGAGGCCTGTCAGTGCCTGTTGTATTTCATTACCTCTCTGCTTAAACTGCGACTCTGTGCTGAAGCAGAAACGATACTTCAGCGTTTTCCGTCATCTGACAAGTAGCAAGTCTACTCCACTTTATTCACCAAAAACTTTTTTTTTTAATTCACCAAATCTTACATATGTATAGTTGTATGCTCTATATAGAGATTTTCCTTAGCTTTGATTTTATATGTCACAATTTTGTAAATTATCATTGTTTATTAAACTCTGAACTGAAAGCTGCCCAACTCTGACGAATAGGTTTTAAAAGAATAGGCTTAGATATTTGATTGTTATTATTATTATTATTATTATTATTATTATTATTATTATTATTATTATTATTATTATTAGTTTCACGCAAAAACGTGAAGAAAGTGTGACAACTTTGCCGAAACATGTTGTTTGAGCTTTCACGGTGTCCGTAGTTCCCCAGACAAGCGCGCTGAACAAGCGCGTGCTTGCTACGCGCGTGCTTTCTCAGTGCTCATAACGAGCACGCGCGTATTTTGCCGCCTGGGCTTCTCACAGCTTGCGGAGCTGGTCACAGACGAACCCAGAACCCCGTACTGAAGTAAAGTGTTTGCGTGTGGCTGCAGCGACTTCTAGTTTTCACAATGAAAACTGCAGCCACGGTTTACACATTTTTATGTGCAGACTCAAACCTAGAACATAGTATTAACAATAACACAATATTAATAATAGTTAATAATGTAATAACAGCACAGTTATATGAGATTAATCTAATTTTACTTCCACTTTATTCGTGCACTATTGAATTTATTAGCGTAATATTATTTCTTTCCTTAGTGTGGACCTAATATTGTACTAACAAAACAAATAACTGTATAAACTCTTTAAAAAAAACTCCATGTTTTAGATTAGTTTTATACAGGCACGTGTTTTGAACATATTGGCACTCCAGCTTCATAACACTCAAATTTATGCTTTTTTAAATGAACTCTTCTTTACAGTAAGATTAGGAATACATCTGAACTTTGCAGCAACTTCCATGAAAACTACCTCTGGGCTTGCTTTGGCTTCCCTGGTGTCAGGTGTAAGCATGTTTTCAGAAGTGTGAAGTGTAAAACTCGATATTTGATCTGAGCATTGATAGAATAATAAATGTGATTGTTCGACACAGCATGGCGTGGGGCTTGGACCATGCATAATTTAAAAAAGAATAGGCTTTACGTCAGAGTTGGGCAGCAGCCATTTCTCACTACCTGCTGCGTGACCAGTGTGATTTATTGTTTCTGGGTATGACTTAGAGCCCAGAGGGAGGAAAGAAAGGTCTGGCAAGTGTTTAAATCTCTGTCAGTAAGTGAAGAAAGATTGATTCTCTGTGCATTCAAAGACCCTGCTCTACTTCTATCACCTATTTTATTTCTTTTCTGTGACATTTAGTGGGTCATTGTAAGTTTGGTAACAAAAGGTAACTGTACAGAAAGCATTCAGGGCTCTGTATTCTCTGTTAATGAATCACTTTAAATGGACAAAAATGTTATTTGTTTTTCAAATGCTCAAACAATTTTACAGTGAACATTTTCCTTTTACTAAGCACACAGAAATAAAATAAACCAAGTAGTCTGGCTTTTATAGACAAGAGATCTTAAGTGCTGTCAGGTTCATCTTACTAAAAGGAAGGTTTGTACTTCTTATTTTGTCATTTGTTTTTCTACTTTCTTGATCAGAAAAACAGTATTCAAAGAAAAAGTGCATTCAAACAAGAACAGGGTAGGAGTAAATCTTTTTTTAAAAAGCGCTTCCTATATTCACACAAGTGACTTTTTAAATAATTTAATGGATGGCATTGTGTCCTAATTGTTCCTTCTCTCCCTCCTTCAAATAAATCAAAGGTACCACTTTAAACTTTTCGAACAAGGCCATTTAAATTCCTCCATAGGGCCCCAGCCCTGTTTTTACCTGCGGTGTTTTGTGATTTTTCGTCACTCCTCACAGTCGTGTATGTTTAATTGTGCCGCGCGAAGGTGAGAGGAACGAGCGTACATGACGTTTGACAGCCTCGCGCTGCATGCCGGGATACAGCTCGTTCTTGTTTACAAGATGACAGTGAAAAGCGCTACACTCTGACTTAAACACGGAACATAAGTCCGCTTTCTGACGCTGGCACACCCGAGCCGTGAACACGCGTGTAAAAAACACAAGTCGTTTTCTTGAGACAGCCACTGAAACGCCAGAGCACGGAGCTGTCAGTCTGTCACACGAGAGATTTTTTTCAAGATTTTTTTTTTTTTTTTTTTTTTTTTTTTGCACCGTCACTGACATACGCTGAACTATCTGTCAAATCACAGGTTGGTGTACTACGGAGTTATTCAATTGCGATAACAAGATAAGTTCGGCAGGTGGCTCTTGTTTAGAGCAGAAACTAAAGTCATGTGCTGTTTCCTTCGTTTAGGTTTGCATCGCTGGAATAGAAGTGCCTGTAATAGAAACGAAGCTGTACTTCCTTTTAAAGTGTGGTGAGAAACTTTACTTGTCTTTTCCTCTTCTTTTAGTTGCTGTAATTTTCAACTCTGCCCGTCTTTTGATTTTAGCCAGGCTGCTGTTCACCAGGTCTAAAGGTGAACAGCTCATTTATAACCAGGATTTTACACCTTTATATAGCATGTGTAACCTGTTATGTTCCCTATGATTGTTTTTGTGTCATTTCGGACCTATATAACTTAATAACATGTATTTTCCCCTTTTAGAGAAAATACATGTTCATTTTGCTGTGAAATGTCCTCGCCAATCCCTGCACATCACAGCAATATTCACACATTTAGTGCTAATGTGATAAACATTTTGTTTGCTGTTCACGTGTACATTCTTGTAGAATCACCCTCAGCTCCACTACCTTCCTGAGTTTCTTCTAATGGGGTTGGCTTCATCCTTTTGACCCAGTCTTATTTTTAATGCTGCCTGAATTGGTTGAGGTTTGCAGGCATTAGTTTGTGCCTTATACTGTATTTCAATTGGCTTAGATCTGGATTTAAGGGAACCGTTGCGACACGTTCTCCTTTGGTTCTGCTGCTGTCTTTGGATCTGTTGATAACCCAGTTTTGCTTCAAGCTTCAACTGTTGGACTGATATGCTGTGATTTGGTTTCATTGTGTTGTGCATTATGGCCAGTCATTTCTACTTAGGTCTCGTCTGCTCAAGGGACATTGAGATGGAGCTCTTGTTTTAATGTATTTGTGTGTGTGTGTGTGCGTATGTGTGTGTGTGTGTGCGTATGTGTGTGTGTGTGTGTGTTTTTTTTTTAGTTTCTTCTGGCAATGCGCAGTGTGATATTAGGGTAAATTTGTTGAGATGTCCACTGGTGGGAAGATTGGCTACTTTCTTAAATGTTTTCCACATTTGGGATAAAGATTCTCACTGTAGAATTACCTCATACAGTTTGGAAGTGTCCTTATGCGCTGCCCGATAGAAAGACAAAAAGGTTACACTCTAATCTTTCAGTATACCGCCTCAGCTTTGATTACGACATTCGCTGTTGCGTCATTTTGATTGGCTTCTGCATTGCCACAAGATTTATTTCCAGCCAGTGGAAATAAATAAACTTTTCACCTAGATGTTGTATTGATGCTGGGAAGAAAAAAAAAATCCACTGATAGATTTTTTTTCAATGATCACCCTGTAACAAGGCGGCCGTTTGCGGTTGGATTTTACGGTGCAGAAGATTACGAGAGGTAGAGTCAGGTGGAAGCAGCAGTCAGTTTATTCTCCTCACAGCATCAACACACACACTCAATAACAATCCACAGGTGAAACTGCAGGCTTAAATAGTCTCAGCTGAGTTGGACCCAACCACCTCCAATTCACAGGGGGATCTCACTTAACAAATCTCCACCTATTTAAATAAAATACACTTTATTAAATATAAACATTTAAATTTACTTTTTATAACTATTTTATATTTCATCTTACACCAAATGAAACACCACAAAAAACCCATAAACAATTATCTCCCCACACTTTTCAATGGCCTCTCCCGGAACCTATAAATGGTGTCTGGACCCCCAGGGTTGTATTTGACCAAACACCCTGGAGAGGACACAGAAAAGACAGGTGAGTCACTCAATATCAGCACTCCACACCTAACAGATTATGCACAAACATTTGCTCAGTTTTACCCACCAGTAGCTCATTGCTCTGAGTAACAATTATCCTCCCTCCACAGGCAACCACCTCACTTTCCAATGAGGAGCAGCTGTGCAGAGACCAGAACAAAAGGCTACATCCTAATTACTAAAATATTCAATAAATACAATTAAAACGTCTCGTGTGCAAATTGTTATTTATGTGCAAATCTCTGCTTAAAGTGCCGTGCTAAATAAAGTGCTTGTTAATAAAGTGCAAAACGTGCTTTTAAAGTGCTATACAGTGACTTAAATAAAAATAGACCCAGTACTGAAGCTCTCTTCATTACACACCCCGATCGCTCAGGTAGTCAGCTGACCTCCTCATTCTTTGGACGTACAACGTCGGTGAACCTAAACCTGACCGACTGCAGCTACTCCAGATCATAGCACCGTCATCACAGGCTGATACAGTAGAAACTATGCATGATGGGAGCATCTCTTCATCTGCCCATCACTCTGGAACAGGGTAGATCTGGACTCATCAGACCACATAACCTTCTTCCATTGAGCTAGACTCCAACCACATTTGCTCCTTGAAGACGATGGTTCTCCACTTTCTTTCCAGTTTTTAGCAGTGAACAGGCTAAAATTTTAATAATTTCTCCAATGTCCTTAGATATTTTCTCTACTTGATGAAAACAATGGATTTAAACCTTTTCCCATGAACACAGGATGTGTCTTTCGACATTATTGTTTCAGAAACAAGAAGCTACTTATTGCATCAGTTGGGGTTGAATAACATGTTGCCAGCTGACAGACAATCACCCATGCAGTAATTGTCCAATAGGAGGCTTCTGAACCTGTTTGCTAAGTTAAACCCAGGTGAATGTTTTTGGGAGCCAGGCAGTGTAAAAACCAAAAAAAGTCACTGTTGATGTTTTTCCTTGACATTGTGTTAAACACACACAGGTCTACATTATCATTCACATTTAATTAGTGGGACCTGGCTGATGCTTTCTTGTCCTCTTTGGCAGCTAAAACACTGTCAGGGCAAAGCATTTTTCCCTGCACCTGTAGGCAACATTTAGGATATTAATATGCATCATTAAAGGGTTATGACTTTTCTTACTCTGCTGTAAATATGGCTTGCAGGGCTGCTGCTGCTCTACAGATTAGCAAATTAAATCTTCAGGTTTCAATGGAGGAAAAAGTAGTCACCAAAGCATGGTCAATAAATACTGTTTAAGTCTATTTTTAAATATGTGCATCAAATAATAGGAATTTATACTTTTGCTCGTCATTCTTTCAGCTGACTGTCCTCCAGCCTGAGGTGCCTGAATCCAGCCGAATGTAAGTCTCCTCTGACTTGAATCAACAATTTTTTTGTTTGTTTCTAATAGACATGTTTTCTCGTTATTCATATATCGCTGAATAGACAAGATATTTGTGGCTAACTGGTATTTCACTTTATTTAATCAGGAAATATTAACTTCCTCCTACGCTTTCTCTTACAACAAAGTGAGATATACAATAGTTTTAGAGAAATACAGATGTGAAACCATACAAACCTTTCTTAAATTTTATTAAGGTGATGCTCTGACCCCTATCTGGTAAGCTCCAGGCTGGCTGCCTATGCAAATACATACGTTAAGACCATAAAACAATACCATTTTTATTCATGGTTTTTACGGTGAGAATATCATGGTGGCCCCTGCCTACTACAAAACCGGTGTTTTGTGTATTTAAATTATAGGTCTGTCACTATAACACATTTTGCTGGATGATAAATTCTCCCAGACATTATTGTGATAAACTGTAATATTGTTGTTTTTCTGAGCATTTCCAAGAAATATGACGGTTATGGCATAATAATGCAACAACACACTCTCAAATCTCATTAAACTTTAAATTCTAATGAACATTTAACACTGGAACTGTAAGACATTTTAAATATCCATACTAAATAAACAAAACAACAGAAGCAACAAATGGAATGTATTATGAAGTCTCTGTAAACAAAATTGTCCAAAACACCAGACTGAAGACGTTTGTCATCCAGTCTTTGGTTGAAAGAGAGAAAAGAGAAAATCGATAAATCATGCACATGGAAATGATTGAATTCATTTGAATTGTACGTTGAAAAGTACATTAACCTTTTTCACTTTTTCTCTCAGACCAGCACAAAGTAGTGCATAATTGTAAAGTAGAAGGAAAATGATGCGTTTGAGATCAGCGTTTGTATTCAGGTCCCCAAAATAAAATATAGCCAAACCTACAGTAGAACAGTTTAGATCATATTCATGTGTCAGAATAGCCTAGTCAAAGTCCAGACCTAATTCAGTTGAAAGTTGTGGTAGAACTTGATAACTGATGGTCTCTGTTCACTCTTACGGAGTTTGAGCTGTTCTGCAAAGAATTGGTAAAAATTTCAGTCTGAATGCAAATGTGAATATTTTTTAAGGTCATCTTTAAAAAGAAATTTTAAAAAATCCAAAATGTCTTATTTTTTTTCTTCATCTTCACGATCATTACATGGTGTTCTGCTACATACAACTCAAATGAAACACACTGAGGTTTGTGGTGGTAAAATGACAAAATGTAGCACATTCAAGGAGGATGATCATGTTTGAAACGCCTGCATTGCTTATATTATAAATAATTATTCCTTGTTCTCACAGGAACAGAGCGACAGCAAAGCGGTTAATTGAACGCTACTTTCGACAGTTGACTGAGGGCTGTGGAAATAGCAGCTGCACCAATGAGTTTTGTGCCTCTTGTTCGACTTGTCAACCGCTGGGCAACAACGCGGCAGCTGCTAAAGCACTGGAACTGTTCAAGGTCAACGCCAAACTCTGTGACTATTACCCCGCTGTCGAGTCCAGGCCTGACGAAGACTCTCGGCTGGGGCGTGAGATGAGCACCGAGGAATTCTCAGGTACTTTCAAAATGGACTATGGATTGTCGCAGAGGTGGGGTTTAAGTCGTTTTTAACAGTTTAGTTTCCGATTGCAGATGTTCACTACCTCACAGAGCAGACCGTGTGTAGGATACTGAGTGTCTGCGAGGAAGAAGGGAACTACTCTGCTCTCGTCCGCGTCATTGGCAGGATATTCTCCAATGCGGATGCTCTAATGAAGAGTTTCCGGAAGGAAGAGCCAAGTGCCGCTGCCAAAACCCTCAATTCTCTTAAATCGAAAGACGAAGAGAAACAGAGCGACCAGAAGCTCTCCTCCTCTGCTTCCTCGCCCGATGAAACTCCAAACGGAATCCCCAACTCCTTTGAGCCTTTGGTAGACATTGACGCAGTTCGAAGGGTCTACGACAAACTCCTGTCCATCGACCAGGTGGAGTCTGCCTTGGTCAACGCCCTCATTTACCTCACTCCAAATTTGGAACTTGACCTGGAATATCTTGATGTGTACGAAGCAAACCCAGATTATCTGAATATCTTCATCATAGTGATGGAGAACAGCAACCTGCACAGCCCAGAGTACCTGGAGGTGGCGTTACCTCTGTTCTGCAAGGCGATGAGCAAGCTGCCGCTCACCGCCCTCGCTCGCCTGTCCAAGCTGTGGTCGACGTTCGGCCTTCCGCACGTCCGCCGTATGATGGAGACCTTCCAGCAGCTCATCACCTTCACAGTCGTTAGTAATGAGTATGACGCGGAAAACCTGATAAACGACGACGAGACGGTGGTGGCTGCCACCAAGTGCTTGAGGGTCGTCTTCTACGCAAGCATCCTTGGCGGGGAGGTGGACGTCGAGCACAATGAGGAGGACGATGAAGATGCCGAGTCGGATGAACTGACGCTGCACGAGCTGCTGGGCGAAGACCGGCTCTACAAGAAGGGCCCGCGGGTCGACCCTCTGGAGAAGGAGCTGAGCGTCCGTCCCGTAGACAGCATCAAACCCCTCATCCCGTTTGAGGATTTTGTCAATGAATCGGTGAACGAAGTGATTGAAATGGACAAAGATTTTACCTTCTTCAAAGTCAATGCGGAAACCAAGTTTTCCTTCCAGAGCTGCCCCTTCATCCTCAGCGTCATCACCAAGAGCCAGGGGCTGTATTACGACAACAGGATCCGCATGTACAGCGAGAGGCGCCTCACCGCCCTCTACAGCATGGTGCAGGGCCAGCAGCCAAACCCCTATCTGAAGCTCAAAGTACGCCGAGACCACATCATCGACGACGCCCTCGTCAGAGTGAGTCTCGGGGCGTCGGAGGTGTTGGTTTGCTTTGGATGTAACGTGGTTGGCGCGGTCCCAGTGTGTGAATACGTGGTAACTGTATTTCTTGCAGCTGGAAATGATCTCCATGGAGAACCCGTCAGACCTGAAGAAGCAGCTGTATGTTGAGTTCGAGGGCGAACAAGGCGTAGACGAAGGAGGAGTGTCGAAAGAGTTCTTCCAATTGGTATTGGAGGAAATCTTTAATCTGGACATAGGTTAGGCTTGAAACAATGTTTTTTACTGAAAGCTTAATGCATCTGTTTTGCATCTGTTGAGTTTTGTTCATGTTGTAGAAATCATCAAATACTTACATTCACTTGCTTGTAAATGACTTTCTTAACAGGGATGTTCACCTACGACAATGACACCAAGCTTTTCTGGTTTAACTCATCCTCGTTGGAGAACGAAGCACAGTACACGCTTATTGGGATCGTTCTGGGCCTCGCCATTTACAACAACTGCATCCTGGACGTTCACTTCCCCATGGTCGTCTACAGGAAGCTGATGGGCAAGAAAGGGACCTTCCTGGATCTGTCAGACTCACATCCAGTACACTAACTTTTTCTATATGATGCTACATGTTCGTGTGGATGTGTTGACATTTTAGCGACAGGGTTCCTGAAGCTTCCCTTTCTTCCTTCCTTGAGTCCAATATTTGTTCTTGCTTTATATTGTGTCCTTCCGTTCTTACTGTCTTTATTTTTCTTTGTTCCCTACGTCTATTCTTTCCTTATGTTATTCTTTCCTTCTTTGTTACTGTCTTTTATGTATCTCCTTCTTAACTTCTTCCTTCTGTTCTACCTCTATTCACTCCTTGTGTCATTCCTTCCTCCCTACCTTCTCTTCGTCCTTGTATCCTACTTTAGTTTTTCCTTTCGTCCACCTGTCCTTCTTTCCTTGCTTCCTTACTTAATTCTTTGTTTCCATCCTTACTTCTTTCTTTCTTTCCTACTTTCTTCCTTCTAGTTTCTGTTTTCCCAGGTTTGATATTTAAAGCCTGATTATTTATGTAAGAATATCAGGGAAAGCTAATGTGAAAGGCTTGGAAGTCTGGAATTTGAGTCTGAAAATTTCAGGAATTTTCAGATTAAAAAATGTGAATTACCTCTAGAGAGAAAATGCCGTTTTTTTTCTACTTTCAGATGTACAGTAGCCCTTCAGGTCTCATGTTTCTGCTGTGGCAGGTTCTCTACCAAAGTCTGAAGGAAGTGCTGGAGTACAGCGGCAGCCTGGAGGAGGACATGATGCTCACCTTCCAGATATCGCACACAGATCTTTTTGGAAACCCCGTACTATATGACCTGAAGGAGAAGGGGGACCAGATCCCCGTTACCAAGGAGAACAGACAGGTGAGCTGTTTTCCAACTTCCAACGTTGTGGCCAACACTTCTTTTACATTTTATATAGAAGGTTGTAAGCCTCAGTTTAGAAGACCATATGATGTAAATTCCTAATTTTATGCTCGTTGTTTTCATTATTTTCAACTGGGGGATCATTTCCATAGAATCTGAAAAGATTTCTGTGTGACTTCTACTTAGATTCTATTATCAGGCCAGACTTTAAAGAAATAAATCCTACACATTCCCCAACATAGGCAGTCAGTTTTGTGGTTATTCCCAGATCTAAATCCTGACTTAAAGTATCTTCTATTCCAAAGTCACTGGTTTCACGTCTAGTTACACAGATATAGAACATGCTGGTTCCTCCTTTGACTTAGGTGTGTTTCACAATTACAAAAACAGGAATAAGAACTAAATGAAATAACCCACAAGCTCAGCTGAACATCCTGGACAGTAACCAGGACAACAACCCCTCACCGACTTGTCATGTCAAGAAAGAAAACAACAGAACTAAATTGAAATGTTTGAACTTTTTAAAAATGTTGTTCCTTCTCTCTCTCTGTGTGTGTGTGTGTGTGTGTGTGTGTGTGTGTGTGAGTGTGTGTGTGTGTGTGTGTGTGTGCGCGCGTGTGTGTGTGTGATACATAGGAATTTGTTCATCTGTATGCAGACTACATCCTGAACAAAAGTGTGGAGAGCCAATTCAAAGCCTTTAAGAAAGGTTTCCTGATGGTCACGAACGAGTCGCCGCTCAAATACTTGTTCAGACCAGAGGAAGTCGAGCTTCTGATCTGTGGGAGCAGGGTGAGAAAAAAAAATCAGCAATCTCCATTTTTAATTTGGCAATGAATTGAACCTAAATAGAAAACAAAATAACTCATTTTGTGACTAGTTTTATGCAATTTAGAAAATCTAATGCCTAGAATTTAAATAAAAACTTAGTGGGGGTTTTTTTCTTCATAAAATTAAGTTTGGAAGAAAATCTTAAATGCTTTTAATTTGACATCATCAAGCAAAAGTATTCACACCTCATTTTCCACATTTCGCCACATTAGCAGTTTTTCAATGAGCAACTGCATTAAATTTCCACAAAATAATGACGCTGAAAGTACCAGAAGTACTTTTAGATATTTTTTTTTATCTAAAAGGTTGGAACCTAGGTTTTTTTGTTGTTGTTGTTGTTGTTGTTGTTGTTGTTGTTGTTTTTTACATAAGTTGTTCAAAAATATCCACATCTCATAGAACATGTACCCACGCTCTCTTTACTTTAAACCCGGAAAATGTTAATAAAATAGCATTTTTGTAAAAATAACAAATATTTATCCAAAATGATAATTATAAATCAACTTTTTTTTAAATGTTGTGTAACATTTGTGGCTCTAAAAGCCTTTTACGTAGCTGGGCTAAGAGCCAAAATGGCTACCTGGAGTGTGAACGTTTATCGAGTTGGTTTTCAGGTGACAAAAGTTTGTGGTTATGTTACAACAAAACATGGAAAATGAATGTGAACGTTTGTAAGTCACTGTGAGAATTACCACAGTGGTTTTACCCTCAGCTCCTGCTCCTGGGAAGGTCATAAACTGTATTATAGAAGAGTAAAGTTATTGATTAACTTTCCAAACAAGTCTTTGTATTCTAAGTATTTAGCTATAATGGACAGACGATGCTCTTATAAAACTGCATCCTTTAATCTCATAGTTTAAGAAAAGATTGAAAAGTATTAAGAACTGATAATATAAGTTCTCTCTTTTTTTCTTAGAAACTTGACTTTGAAGCACTTGAAAAGACAACAGAATATGACGGAGGTTACACTAAGGACAGTCAAATTATCAAGTAAGTCCGCTCACTGTCTTTAACTTTTGTCTCAGCTGTAAATGTTCTCATGTGGTTTCATTGGAGACACTGAAAAAACAAGGAATTATGAAAACTTGATTATTTTTTTTATCATTTTGTACTAATGGGAGCTTTTGAATAAGAACACAAAAATGTTTTCTGATAACACTCAGTTATTGTTTCGTGAACTGATGGTCTGATGGTCTGTCGTCCAACCATCATTTGCCGTTGTCCTCCAGAGCGTCACAATAAGACCATGCGAGGGTTCATTTTCTCAACAGAACAAGATTATTTTCTAATTTTGGGGGGGAACCACATGAAAGATGTTCTTATTGTGGACAGCTGCTTTTTGCAAGATGTTTTTCAAAGTCAACCTCCAGTGTTAGTCACTGATATTCCTCTCAAGAACAATTGGATTAATGTTACAGCTGGTAAATTTATGTTATAAAGTGAATCTGATTCATATGCAGTATGGAATTTGATTTTAGTACTTTGAAGATCTGGATAAGTATGGAGAAATATTTGTATTTCCAGACTTTATTCCATGTGTCACCAAAATACTGAAACCCTCTACTTCTTCTTTCATTATGTCCTTTGTTTCTTCTGTCCACTCCAGTGTCCTCCTTTCCCTCTAGTTTCTAACTCCTCCAGGCTCCATATTAAAGTGGAAATATATGCCATAAAGCCATAGTGAAGTTTAGCATTTTAAAACACTGACAACTCTGGAATATCTTTCTTTGTTTTTTTGTTTTTGTTTTTTTTTTACATGCAGAATGTATGAGAATGTAAAAGTATCTTGAATTAATGTTCATTTTTGGCTGCAGAGACTTCTGGGAAACCATCCACTCTTTCGGAGAGGAGCAGAAACGACTTTTTCTCCAGTTCACCACGGGAACAGACAGAGCTCCGGTTGGAGGTCTCGGTAAATTAAAGATGATCATCGCGAAGAACGGCTCTGATTCAGACAGGTACAACTGGTCCAGACAACTTCCCGTTGAATTTCAGCACACTCATCTCAAATAAATGTTTTTTTTTGGGGGTTTTTTTGCGGTTCATTGCAGGCTACCAACCTCCCACACCTGCTTCAATGCCCTGCTGCTCCCTGAATACTCCTCCAAGGACAAACTGAAAGAGAGACTCCTCAAGGCCATCACTTACGCCAAAGGTTTTGGAATGCTGTAATGGATTTCCACAGAGAGTTTTCTGTCTGTGTGGGAAAGAAACAAAAAAAAAAGGGAATACCACCAAAAAACAACAACAAACAAAATGCTGCAATAATAATTCTGTGCCTAATGAGTCTCTCACAGACAAACTCCACTGTTGGCCTTCCACGCTTAGCCCTCACTTGCTTTGTAACCTTGTCACTTGTAGGCATTAAAAATCCAAAATAAGTTCAACCTTCTCCCATCCCCACGTTCTGGTTCTGAAAAAGGCGAAAACCCGCTTGTGAAACTGTGAAAGTGCGCTTACGTGTAGCACATAAAGTATATTTATGAACTTAGTTTGACTTCTGATGCCTCTGACGTTTTTGGAAATGTAGCAGTATTTAGTCCTCACTGGGCCTTACAGTGCTCCTTGGCTGCGATTGTCAGTTCAGTAGACTGAGGTGAAGAAGCCTTTTATATTACCTGCTCACTGACCTTCAGTTCATTTTATGATTGAAACCTTTGTGCCGTGCCTCCTGTAGTGGATATAGACTGAATATCGTTTGCTGTGATCCTGATGTGATGGTGTTGGCTAAGTGTTTTAAAGGGGCAGTGTTATGTAAAATTGACATTTTGTTTTCGCTTTACATCATGTTATGATGTTATTCCCTCATCAAAAACACCTGGAGTGTTGCTTTTTCTTTAATGTTTGTTTGAGTAATCCTTGAATCTCCCATGGCAACCATTGTGGGTGCATAAACACATCTTCCACTCCTTTGAGCTCCTCCACACTAGTGGCAATAGCAATTATGGAGAAACGTTGTGATGTCTTCCTGAAGGCTAAGTTTCAAAAAGAACAGGAGCTTCTTAAAGAGACAGAGGCCCAATATCAAGAATTGAATTGCAAAGTCAAATTTCTTTATATATATATATATATATATACAACCTTTTTATAACAACTGACAGTAACGTAGTTACTCAATTGTGCCATAAAATGGCACCATGTGCCTGGAAAGTACATAATGCCACCCCTTTAAGATTACTTAGCGATTGGTTTAGTGTAGGGGTGGGCAACTCCAGGCCTGTAGGGCTGGTCTCCTGGAACCTTTAGATGTGTCTCTACTTCAACACACCTGTGTCAAATAATGAGGTCGTTAGCAGGACTCTGGAGAATCTGACTGCACTGAGGAGGTGATTCAGCTGTTGGATTCAAATGTGTTGGACCGGGGAGACATCTAAGTGCTGCAGGACACCGACCCTCCAGGACCAGGATTGCCCACCCCTGGTTTAGTGTGTCAAATCTTTTAAAAAAGCATCTCTTGGCTCGTTTCCTATGAGTTACTGATTTGCACACTTGTCCGTGCAAATGCCAAATGTGCAAGGCCTGTTTAAGGGAAACAGCCACAATACGTGTTTGATTTGGCCAAGTATCTCAGGTATGTAAAGAATTTGCAGAAAATGTGAAAAACCCTTCTGTAAACTCTCCAATATGCAAGGTAAATAAAGTTGAAAAATTGTAGCTTTGTTGTAAATTCCTGTATTCACATGGTATAAAAATAACTGGCATTTGATCACTAGCTTAAGTCACAGATTTCTTTTCTGCATGGTAAAAAATCTGTGCCAAAACGTTGTGCTAATGCTGATATCTCAGCAGTGATATTACGCAGTGTCACGTTACTCTGTTGATTCACATCCTGGAGTCTTGAACTGGCTACAACTGATAACAGCTCAACCTACTTTCTGATTAATGTAGCAATTAACTTTTTGGCCACATGGGGCACTCAAAGCATCCCCAGCTGGTTAGTTCATTATTAGAAATGGTCAAAATAAATAAATAAAACAAAATGGTCACTTTAACTCTATTGAGTAAATGGTGCACTGTGACAAAATGGTACACAGTTCAAAAAGTGACAGTCAAAGTTACAAAATGTAGTAGGACTTGATGTTTCCTAAAATTAATTTAATTTTCTAATGTTTATACCCATGTAGCATGTTTTTTGATAAACCAACACATTTGGCTGGATAGGAACCAGTGTGATATTACTTACGTGGATGGTTTAAAGCTATCTAGAAACACCAACATTAAAATTCATTTATCAGATTAAGTAATAGATGCTGTATGAGGAGTTGTAGTGTTGAGCAGTTCCAGCTTGTTGTTAATTGAAAAATTATTTTCAATTGCTAGCATTTAAAGAGGCTGGAATTGTAAAGTAAGGCAGGAATTGTTAAGACAGTGATAGTCATAAGCAGCTAATTATGATCCATCAGAAATTAGTTGGATATGATCTGTTTTCAAAGTAAGTTTGACACTTTTATTCACACATAGACAAAGAAGTTATTTAATATGAACATTTTATTTGCATATAACAATCATATTTGTAAGAGTATACTGACGGTAACATATAAACAATACTGGTTTTTTAAAATGTTGAAATTTTTATACAATAAACAGTGCAGCTTAAGAAGAGCAATACATTTACCTGAATAATCTGAATTCTTATCAGGGAAAAAAAAAGTCATCCTAAGGCTATGAAAAGCCAATTTTTGGCATAAACAAGTGCTTCCACTCAACACACTCAAATTGTTTCAAGACGACAAAAGTAGCGGTCAGTCAGAAAGCACAAAAACAGTCTCTCTGCTTTCACTGTACACAGTTTGACACATAATGTGATGATAATAAACACGACGTATAAATAGTTAAAAATGTGGGCATTTATATGAAATAAAAGAGAATCAGTTTCAAAGTTCTCCAGTAAAGTTTTTTTTTTTTCACTGGACCTTTTTGTCTTTGTCAGCCACCACTTCGGAGAGGTCCTCTGGTTTTATGGATTTCACTTTTCCCTCCATCTGAGTGACCCTCTGCTTCAGCCGTGCCTGGGTGGAGGTAAACTCTGCCATCAGCTGAGCAAACTTGGTCTGCATCACATCCAGGTTGTCCTGCAGTTTCACGATCTTCTCGTCCAGATCTTTGGGGTCTGCGCCCGCATTCGCCACCGCCTCGTCGATTAGGTTGTCTTTCATCAGGATGGCTTTGCCCTTTTCTTCCAGAGCTTTCTTGGCATCTGGATACTCAGTGAGCGCCTCCATCAAGTCGTCTTTGGACAACGCGAAGAGATCAGAGTAACCCACACTTCGGATGTTGGCCGTTCGTCGGTTACCGGCTTTACTCCCCTTGATGCCTAAGATACTGATTTCTCCAAAGTATGCCCCGTCGCTGAGCACCACAAACTGAGTGACTCCGTCATCAGCCACCACTGCCAGCTTTCCTTCCTTTATGATGTACATCTCCCTGCCAATATCCCCTTTCTTACAGATGTAATCTCCAGGACTGAACACCTGTGGCTGCAGCTTGAGCACCAACTCGATCAACAGACCAGCTTCGCAGTCCTGGAAAATTCGCACTTTCTTTAGCGTATCCAAATGGACGTTGATGGCAATTTCTGCCTTAAGCTTGTCCGGGAGAGTTTTCAAAACTTCTTTCTCATCGCAGGTCTTCTTTTCAGTCCAAAGATAGTCAAACCATTTGATCACTCTGGCCTCCAAGTCTCTGGTGACTTTTCGAAACTGCATGTATTGCTTTATGGAGTCGATCTTTGCCTGAAACTCGGCACGAGAGGCATTCATGTTGGAGATCATGGCACCAACGTTACCGACGATACTAGCAAAGATTAGCACACCGGTGAGAAAGTCCCCAATGACAAAGAGGAATTCAACATCTTTTACTGGTGCTGGGGTTTCTCCGATAGTGGTGAGGGTGAGTGTCGACCAGTATAGGGAGTAGATGTACTTTCGTGCCAAGCGACCGTGCTCTGGGTGACTGATGTTAGGATAGACCCATGTGTCAGATCCAAAGCCGATGCTTTTCGAAATGGAAAAGAAAACACAAGCATTCCAGTGGATGATGATGAGGATGTAAAGCACAAGATTGCTGATACGAAACATGTTCGGGAAGCTGGTTCTTGTCTCGGTGCGCTCAAAGAACTCAAAGAGCCTCTGGATTTTGCAAAGACGGTTGAAGCGAAACTCTGGGTTGTCAAATCCATACTGCAGAAAGAGCAGGTCTGTGGGTATCATTGAAATCATGTCGTATTTGAACTGAGATGTCGTTCTGTATTTAGCTCTCAGTTTTTTGCTGTCTTTTACCAACAGTCCTTGTTCAAGGTAACCTAAGAGAAGCAAAGCACAAAATAAGAGACCAACCCACAATATACAGTGAAGATTAACTTGCATAAGAAAAAAAACACATTTCCTTCATTAAACATTTCCAGAATTCGGACCTGTTCTTGATCTGACAAATGTGTCCATGTAGTAGATGATGTCTGAGGTATAGTCCAAGACTATCCAGAGTTTGGTATACGAAGATTGGAGCTCATTAAAGGAGGCCCTAGAAAAAGAGAGAGAAGCAAAAATCAGCAAAGAACTTTTGTATTCAGGAAAATGATAGTAGTACTAACAAGACAGTACCTTGTTACAATCATGATCAGGTTATAAAACACTGGGCCTGCAATGACACTCAGCCATCTGTAGTACTGGTCCGTAGATGGATCCATCATCCAGTTTTCTTTCCTGAAAACAACTTGGTACTTAATAATGGCAATATGAAAAACATTACACAGAAAACAGATTTTTTTTTCCTTCTGAAATTCAAATTACAAGCTGGACTAGCATCGGCCTACAGTCTCTAACACAATACTCACGGAGGTTCCTCTTTCTTCTTATCGTCTTTTTTATCATCTTTCTTCTCGTCTTTCTTTTCATCTTTCTTCTCATCTTTCTTCTCGTCTTTCTTTTCCTCCTTTTTCTCGTCCTTATTTTCATCTTTCTTCTCATCTTTTTTTTCCTCCTTTTTCTCGTCCTTATTTTCTTCTTTCTTGTCTCCGTCTTTATCATCTTTTTTTTCCTCTTCCTTTTTCTCGTCTTTCTTAATCTCATCTTTTTTGTCCTCTTTTTTGCTAGAGATCACAAGCTCAGTCTTAACAGTGTTGAAAAGGGACTCAGAGTGGGGAGGGATGCAAAAGATGCAAGCTACCGATCTACATAGGGAGCAACTTCAGGAAGACTAACAGAATTGAGGTTTTTGTTGTAAGGTCCGATGTAGGTCATATTTCCCGCCAGCAGATGGCGCAGCATGCTTAGAGTTCTAATGGAAGTAAATTCGTCTCTAATTTGCAAACCCACATCCACTTGCAACAGAAAAAGTTAAGAAGTCGAAGGGAAGCTGTCATTATCACCATAATTAGTATCAGTATTTATCTTTATGATGCTTGTAAAAGGAACAGGAAGAAGGGAAATACACTTTCTACGGTTTTTGTTCTTGCTACTGACTAACTGCATTAGCTACAAGAGGGGAGGCTACAAATACTACAATGAATAGATGTATATCTATATTTACTTCTGAAAACTTGGGTACACTTACTCATCTGTGTTGTTGCAGTTATTTATGTTGTAAGTAGCAAGAGGCCACTTACTGGAAAGACTTAGAAAAAGAAAAACAGGAAGAAATGTCTTAAGATATCTTATCAAGATATATTTCCAGATACTAAAATACCTAAAAGTGAAAGTAATTTTTTTTAAAACAAACTTAAGATCTTTACAGTTAGACAACAATCTCATATACAAGATTATTTTTTGTTTTCAGTTGTGTTTTTTTTTTTTACCATATCAGTGCTAAATTTTATTGTCTTGTATATTTGACAATATAAAAAGTACCAAAGAGGCATAGGGCCAAAAAAAATAAAAAGTAAGAATCCTTTTTTTCAGTAATGAAAATAATAGACTGCCCTTACTTAGTCTTTATCTTCAGAATAAATACATAACACATATTGAAGCCTTGCCTGCTCTAGTATAGATGTTTTATTTATTCATTTATTTGTGCTCTTTACCTCTTGTCCACACCCAAACTGAATGTTGGGCTGAGACAAAAAATATCCTAAAAACCTGTTTTCCATGAGGACATTTTATAAAACTTTGTGTCATGAACTGGATACACAGAGGTTTGCACATTCCCACCAGCGACTCCAATTTTCCTGACTACTTCCATAGATATCGGCTTTTGTTATAGAGTTAGGCTTATTTTTTGTTTGTTTGTTTGTTTAGCTAGGTTAAAAACAAGCAGCGAATCACACCATGTTTTTCAAACTTGCAGTTATAGAAAAGACCTCACACTCAACTCGAGTGTGACCGAGCTCACACTTTGAGACAAAAATAAAGCAGTTTGTGCTATTCAGGACCTTCTTGTTTTTATCATTTGTTTGTATTTAATGTCACTGTTAGCACCACATGCTAGCATACCATAGATTTAACACAGATCTTTGGTTCTAAGAAATGGTCTGGGTCAAAACTAGAGTTGCCAAATGTCTCATATTTGCCGGGATGTTCGGCATTTTAAGCCAAATTGAAGTGTGCCTTATTTAGCCGCAGCCTGCAATTTGTATTTACAAACACTAGATGGCACTCCTCTCCTTACTTAACAGATCTAGATTAGAAAATATGCTTGGTCTGCTGGCGCTTCTGATCCGAAGCTAAATCGAAAAATGTGTTTTACATGCCTATATAGAGGGAAAATACAAAGAACAGGAGACTCTTCGACTGCAAAAAGGTATAAGAGCAAAAGAACAGGTGACTAAAGCTTTTTGCAGGTTATGCCATCAGGAGTTTTCAAGCGGATATGGAGGTGAGAATGATTAATCTCACCTGTTTTAGTAAAACTTACCTAATGTGCTTTTGAGCAAAAATGCATATTAGGTCATGTTTATTTAGAATTAAAAAGTAAGTGTAATTAGTTTTTAACACTACACATCTTGATTTAAAAACATCCTTCTGTTTACTGAGACCAGCTGAAAAGATGTAAGAAAATAAAAACATTGTGCTGATTAAATCCCTCTTGTTAATCTTTCACATTAAATGGACATAACTCATTCAACTCATCAAATGTTGAATGAGTTAAATCCAATATTTAATCTTACTCAAATGTTGGAGAAATAAAAATATATTGTGGGATGATGTCACAATTGATACACAATTGACGTCATTAGTCCCCCGCACCTTGGTGGAGCTGTCCCTATTTTGGAGGTGTTGCTTTGGTAAGCTTAATCATAACAGAGTGTAAACCAAGTATGTAGAATCCGATATTGAGCATATGATTGAAAACTGTGGCTCTCGCTACGTGATTTTGTTTAACGTAGCGCCATTTCAAAAGACACTATGCTGTAAATGGACACCGTCTAGTGACTACAAAACAACAGCATACTTACTTTTTCTTTCTTTGTGCGTCGCTCTCCCCACCGGTTGCATCCTTAAGGGCCGGGGCCCTGATGCGCTCCAGGAAGGAGTCATTCCTCTCCTCTACAGGGTTCACTCTGTGGGATACCCAGTTCCGCAGCATGAGGAAGAGGTAAGACAGCCTAAAAGGTCAGCGGGAGGTGAAACAGTACAAAATGACATCGCTCTGCACCAGGATGGATTATTCATCATGTTGGCTTACAGGAAATACAAGTTGTGTTGGAGGTAACTAATATGACAAATGTATGAAAAATAAAAGTTCTTAATATTGATTCCGTACTTGTACGCTTGGGTAAAGCGATGTGTAGGACCTCCAGATGGCCATTAGAAGTAAATGTACCTAAATGTATTGATATCCTTAGTGACTATATAAACTTGCACCTACTCCCAACGTCTATTGAAATCTTTTTATTGGTATTTTCAGTTTCTCCAGTCTTTGTCCTTATTCGCCCCAAATTTGAACTTAGGTCACAGGTTCTGTTTAAATTTGGGTCAAGCAAAGGCCTATGCCTTCAAGCAAAGGAAGGCATAGGCTGACATGTCAAAGTACATCCTCACTTTCGCTTTTCACTTTCCATCTGCACTTCTGTGCTTACAGTAGCCGTGTCTCCATTGACCATACGATTGCGCAATTTAACATTTTGAAAATAAACTCACTTAATGGAAACAAGGCAATAAAATAGCAATACAAAGTCTTGGTGCTGGGATGAGGTGGTCTTTTGGCCCAATTGAAATTAGTTTATTTTGCAAAACTGCAATGGAAATACTTTGTTTTTTTTTTTGCATCTGGTTGTTGATCACTGGTTGTTGGTACAGTCATCACAAAGAAGAAGATGACAGAAAGTAGTTGGAGGATGATGGTACGACATGTTTTTTAACAACTTATTGCGTGAACAAACTTATTCACGTCAGATTTCATGTAAATACCTCAATTGTGAACTTGCTACTTTTTGACCTTAGCGGAGTATTGACTATAGTTTGGGTACATTTCTAATTGAAACACAGCTACTGTTGTCTTTACAACAGTTTTTCTGCTAGAAGAGACAAACTAGGCTTTGCATCTTTACTTCCTGTTAGCAGCCCACAAGGCACAAATGAGTCCAAACCATTTCAACCTGCCTTTTTGGTGCAAACATCCACGTGGAGATCAAACAAAGCAAACTCTACTTGCCAAGGAAAATTCTCAGAAGACTTATTACATTACGGTGTATCTCTGAAATGACCAGGAAGTCTTGGCCTACATCTCTGTTTTCTTGTCATCCATTCAATTGATCAGGAAAAAATAAAATGCTGATCTGGACCCAAAGAACTGAGTCGGCAGAAGCAACACAATGAGTCCCTGGTGTTATAAATCTAAATCTAGACAGTCAAATAAGTTTTTTTTCTTACTCTACCCCTACTTATTAGCACTCAGAATGTAAAAGTGCATAGACGTTCACCTGGCCAATGCCCCTCCACCTCTGTGTGGGCTTCTGCGAGACCCTAAGGACAATGCTCTTGCGGAGACGTCTTCACAAAGAGAGTGGGCCCTAGGAGACAGCAGATATGGTAAGAGACACTCATTTGATTTTGGAATCTAAAAATTATTACAGCACTCCAAGGATCTCCAGTATCAGAACGCAAAGTGAGTTTATTCCCTAACTCGGCTTTCAGACCTGCTGTCCCCATTTTCCATGGCAGCGAGTTCATCGTCGGATGTGTTGGTGGACGGCCGATGTCTTGCTGAAAAGGAGCTTTCACTGCACACCTTTGCCATATTGCTGTAGCCGCCTGTGCGGAACAAACAAACACACACCCACACACACACACACACACACACACACACACGCACACACACACGGTCAGTTGGGGTGAAACATCGTTGTGAATTAATTAATTAATGGAAGGTGTAAATGTGTTGACTGGGTCCCGACATCTGTGTGAGAGTGCCACCTAAAAATACTTCTTGTTCCCTGAACACTAAACAAGATCAGTGTCGTCTTTTGATGAACCCACCCAGCCGGCTTTTAAAATAAGCTATGGCTTACAGGTAGAAAGAATGCAGTGGCTGTGTTTAGTGGTGTATACAGCAGGTTAAGTCTATTAGAACGCAGCTTAGAGAGCAAGTACAACAGTAAGTGGCTGAGAGCCCCAGCAGGCTGCAGACACGGCCCAATCTGGAGAAGAAAAAGGTTCTATTTTTTACATGTTGCACAGAGATTCACACCAGAGTCTTAAAATGCACAGTTTTCATGATCCTGTTCTGTTTTTACGAAGACGTCTCGTCTTGTCTATGTCCAGGTAATGACTCGCTGATCTCTGGGTACAACCGGTGGTTGTAACACGTGCACTCATGTAGATTACAGATAATACCGAGGAGTTAAGCTACCCCCACTAAATTCAATCACACTGAGAGCATTGCCAAAAAGCTAAGTGTTTGAAGGGTGACGGGGGGTGAAATCAGCGGCGTCTGCGCCGTAAATATGAGCCAGCATCACTATCGTGCTGCTATGCAGCAACTTTGTTGACTAGCTTGTTTACGTTTATGCGCTGCATCGAGAGAGCAAAGGTCACTCGGCGTCACTTTGCTGTGATTTGAATATTTTTTGAGTCAAAGGGTCAAAATCTGTCTCTCGAGCTCAGTGGCGTCAACAGTATTGTCATTTCCTCCGTTGTGACGCAAATTTATGGATTTCTGTAACTGAATTTGAAGAATGAGAAAATACTCAAAAAAAGCTTTAGATTTATAATAATAATAATGATAATGGTAATATTGGTATAGCACTTTTCTAAGTTCTCAGGGACACGTAGAGGAACAATATAAAAACAAACAATGTAAAACAGAAGAACTCACAAAGAGGACATATGCATTAAAAGCTATTTTAAACAAATGGTTTTGGCTTTTTTTTATGTCCATACATGACATGCAAATCTAAAGCAGCAATACTACTGTACTATTCTGCAGCCTTACAAGGATTCAACACTGTCTTTTCCATTTTACAGCTAAATAGTCACAGTGAACCTATAACTCACTTGTTTGATGTTTTCTCACGCTGACATTCTCAAACTGGCCCCAGTATCCACAATCCTCTCATTTCTTTGATATAGTTCCATCTTCCCAAATGAAAATGGGATCTTTCTTTTTTCTTCTTCTTCTTTTTTATTTTATTTATTTTTTTTACTACGTCTTTGCTGGTGTTTTGCTTGATCCAAGCGAGGTATTCCAGTAGAGTAGTCCCCGGTGCGCAGTCACCACAAAAATAACTGAAGGCTGTCCATAATTAGATCCAGGAGCTCTGCAGCCTGAGGTCGGTGCAGACTGAGCTCCCGGCTCCCAGGAACAGACAAAGGGGAGGAGTCCTGCACCGTCGCTGCACCTGCCATGACCACCTCTGACAACAGGTTAGCCAAAAAAAAGCCATCCAGTTGCAAATGTTTACATAGTAAGATCATATCTTGCAGCTGGATTTGAATCTGTCTTTGTGGTTGTCTGAATCAGCAGACAGCCACAGGAAGCTTAAAAATGTAATCATAAGAAAATGAATGCAGCTATTTTCAAATTAAAAAAAAAAACTTTATTGACCCAAAGGGAAATAAAATTTTGCTGTAACTCAAATTACTCAAGATTCTTCAGAGTTAATTTAGATGTTGATGGCTGTGGGACAGAAAGATCTCCTGTAGCAGTCTGTATTACAGAGAATTTGAAGAAGCCTCTGACTGAAGGCTCTAAGTTTTTTCTGTGACCGTCTCATTATGTGAAATTCTTGTTTGTGCCGTCATCTCCAGAGGTTCCACAGTAGTCCCTCGTAAAGAACCAGACGTCTTCACCAGATCGTTGAGCAGCTGTAATGTGTCTATTTCAGTTTTACACTAACACCCTCCAACAACATTTACCATTTTCTCTTATGACCCTCATTTATTTGGTAATATTCAGTCCCTCACTAAAATATTTATATCAAGTCTTGACTTTGACTGGACCACTCTTTAAAGACATGAATGTGCTGTGATGGTGGCTCTCCACCGATGGTCCACTGTGATGTTTTGCAACATTGTTTTATTTGGATCAGTCTAAATCCAAATCTGAAACTGGAGGATTTTCAAGTAGGTAATATGTTTTATATACACTGTAAAGATTATGACATATATGACTAAAATTTAGGGGGTCTTAATTCTCTCACGCACCTTTTCAGCTCTTCCCACAAACCCTCCATGGATTTGACATCAGGATTTTGTGAAGACCACTCCACAAATGGGTATGTTAACATATGATGAGGTATTTTGTGTGAAGTGTAGCGATATTTATGGTACTTCTAAAAGAAAACATCACGGGTCTCGTTATAGCGCCGTTGTGCCGTCCAACCGCCTGCTGGCCCAGGCATAAGGTTAAAGAGAAATCCCTTGGCAATATACGGCGTTGCCAAGCTAATCCCAGATTAGACTTGAGTACCTATTTCAGCCAGCTAATGCCCCCTCGCTTAAAGCAATAGAACGTTTTGCCTTTTGTGTTAATATTACATTGAATACGCCGTCGGACACACGCTGTATGTTCCCTGTGATCGGCACTTTGATGTTTTCAGCTGAGAAACTCTATTAGAGATCGTCTCCTTTATTTTGATTTGATCAAAAACACATGAATTTGGAAAGTTTTTGTATCTGAGTTTTATCACAAACTGAATGAAATGAGGACTGTGATATCGTTTAGATTAATCACTATTTAGAGTAGGTTTAAAATAACTTGCTTATTGTGGTCTTTTTTTTATTTCAGTCAGGGAGTGAATTGGCCAGTAGACCTCAGGTACAGTGATCTTATGAGAGCATTCCTGCTAAAAGTCAGTCAGCCCTCACGGCATCTTAAATCTTAGCTTTCTAAAGTACAGTTGCTCCTCCCTCATTAGCTTACACATGAATTTGCCACGAAAGTGCATGTTTTGGAGTTTTTATGTTGTCTTTTGGTGCTGAGGACTTTTTTTTTTTTTTTTTGCTTTAGCTTCATTTTTGGTTTTTCAGTTTCTCTTGTAAGTTACACTTTGCTATGAAACACTAAATATGTGTGGAAAGAAGGTTAGATCAGCTCATCAGGAAGGCCAGCTCTGTCCTAAGATGTAATTCAATGCAGGTGTTAGGAGACAGAAGGATTTTGGGTAACATCACACTAATGGACAGTATGTCCCAGTCTATGCATGAAGCTGTTTCTACGGAGCTCCTTCAGTGACAAATCACTGCATCCTAAGTGCATAAATCAGCGTTACCACAGATCCTTCCTCCTAGCAGCCATTAGACTATGACTATCACTACTCCAGACAAACTCAATAAGTCTCTGTTTGCAGCTTTTCTTATAAATAGTCTGTTGTTGCCTTTATATGCACAAATGTACATGCACTTTTATAAATTTTTTAAATGATCCTACTCATGTTCTTGTTCCTTTGAGTCGGAGAATAATATTTTTAATAAGCAAACGTAACATCTTCATTGTCATTGTACTTTTCCTTACAGTGTACACAAGCGCAACAAGATTGGGGCACAGTTCTTTCCTTTTTGCAATTATATGAAATAATAAATAAGTAAATAAACACGCTATACACAATCTAGCATGACATCACATAGTGTCAAAAAGCGATTTTCAGGGTTACAGTCCTGTTGTAAAAAGTGTCCCTCACTCGTTTTGTTCTTGTTCTATTCTAGAATATAGCAAAGCAGATTATTTAAAGCTAGATGTTTAGTTAATGAGGTCTTTTGTGAGGCAACTAAGTCTTATGAAAAATAAAGACAGTAGATTCACTGTAGATTTTTGTACCGCTTTCTCAAACTTAACACGAGCAAACCGCAGGTTCGGCACCGCTTGTGAAGACAAAAGTTCACCACAAAGAACTCTGATTCAGTTTGCCTGTAATTAAATTAAGTATTACTCATGTGCTTGAATATAATCTAATCAAGACAAATCAAATTAGATCAAATCAAACTTCTTGTCATTTTGTTGTGGTCTAAAATGAAGCACAATAGGGCTTCACTGGGATCTCTGATGTAATTGAAACAAGACAAAATTGTGCAATAATGTCGTGTAATATAAAGTATAGTTTCCTTACAAGGAGCAATCTTAGCTTGTCTCGTTTCATTGGCTGTTTGACTTCCTTATCCCTACGAAGGAATCAAAGATTTTGGATGCCAGTTCTAATAAATTGTTAGGGTCTATTGTTTTCTGTGGGCCTCTTTATTCTTGCTTGTGAGATTAGTTTTTGATGAAAGTTGATGGAGAACCACCATGTCGGTGTGTAGTTGTTGGATTTTGTGTCTTGTGGTGTTGAACTTGTTCAGAATAGAAACATTTTGTCCTCAGCCTTTCAAAGTGCATTACACCATAGATAGAACATCATATGAAACAAGCAGCAAATATTTTATTTTGTCAAATGCCATCATCAAAATAATGAAAAATGTTGACCAATGTTCCAGTTTCAGTAGATGAAGTTAGCTCTCGAGTCTCTTATTTATGCCTGCTCTCATATTTTTGATCTCCATCTGATAGCCTTTCATGCTAACAAGATGTGTGGAAATTACAACATACTAATTCGCTATTTAACAATATTCCATTTCTTCAGGTTGTTGAAAAACATTACTTTAATAGTCAAGGTTTCCCCCAGTGTATTATTAGCCTGGCGGGCCACCAGTCTTTACTTGTGCCCCCACCAGGCTAAGCATTGTTTACTTATTTTAGTTTATTTTTTAAATTGCCTTTTTTTAAAAAGACTTTATAGTTGGGGTTTAGGTATTAAGTTTCCAGTCTTCCAATAACACATAATTGTTAAGTGATATTTTCAAATTTCCTGTCAACTATAAAAAAACTCAAAAACACAGTGAACCGTTGCATGACTGCCGTAGCGCCCCAAGCACCTCGCTTAGCAAGTTTTCTGGGGGAAACCCTGCTAATTACTAATTTAAAAAATATATAAGTAATGATTGTAGATTTGTTTTTGCCTGTCACATGGATCGTAACAAAAAACACTCATACACTGGAAAAAAAAAAAGTTTCTTTGAATCAACTTTTAAAAAATAAAAAAAATTTTGGCAGACAATTATTAGTTTTGCTCAAGCTATATTTCGAATAAATCCAATTTCAGAATCATGAATTACTGCTAATAAAATTAACTGTACCAAATTAGAGTAATTAATTTTCTTAAGTTGTTTCAGAGAAATGTTTTTTTGTTTGTTTGTTTGTTGTTTTTTTCAGTGTAGAGCGGGTTTGATTGCGGCTGTTGATCTGAAAGGACCGAGAGGCACCAAGGCAAAGCTCCCTGAGGCGGCCGGCCAAAAGGAAGCCTTATTCAGGCAGCAAGTAAACAACACAGACAGCAGCTTTTGCTTACATGAAAATTAACCCGATAACATAACTAATCTGCTCGCTCGGTTTTCATTGCATTGTTTAAATTTATTTATTTGTTCGGCTTTATCCTGCTCGGTGCGGCTCGCCAGCTTGTCACACGGCCAACCCAGAGCTTCAAGGGTCATCAAATTACCACATTCACACACTCATGTACAGGTGTTTTCAAATCACTGATTATATGATAAGCATGCAAGAAAGAAAGAAAAACACTCACACAGGCATGAGGAGAACATGCAAACTAAACAGGCCAGATGGAAACCGGAGACTTTCTGACTGCAAGGAGGCGATCTCAGTGTTTAAAAATGATTAAAACCCAGCTGAAAGCGACGTAAATGTTAGCGTCTTAGCAAGACAGGCCTCACAATACGGAGCTTTGCAAAGATTTTGATGCTTGTCACACATATGAAATAGGAGTATTTGATTAGACTTCAGGAATTTACTCACTCTTATTTGTTTAAACCAGGGAACAGGAATCAAAGAAAAGGTGAAGATAAACTCACATGCAAATATTTTAGAGAGTCATTTGAGAAGCATTTGATCTCGAAATAGTAATTAATCCTATTTATCAATGTTATCATTAACTGTAGACATGTATTTCTCACAATTTCAAGAACACTGAGAATTATTTTTAGTCTACGTGAAGTGAAACGTTTTTTTAAATTAGATTTAAACAAAAAAAAAAGGTACTGAGATTAAACATATATAAACATGAAGTAAAGTTTAAAAAAGTCAATTTTACATAATACTGGCCCTTTAAAAAATTCACAGAGGTCAGACCAGTGTCAGATCGACATAACAAACATTAGCCACATCCGGGGGGGCAGGGGTGGAAGACATTTTTAAGATGCCACAGACGTCTGTGATGACTACGAAACGCTCTCAGATTGAACTCTACAGCTGAAGAGTCCTCAGCGCTGCCGAGAGTCGTCTGATGATGCCGGACATCACTCATCAGATGCTAGAGATTGAAGTGCATCTGCTCTGTTCCGGCAGAGGAGATGACTTATCCTCTGCCAAACACTCGGATGTGGTTACTATAGCAACCACAAGGACATGTTTTTCTTCTTTTGTCGAAGAAGCTCTGCTCCCTCAACATGATCGTTTCTTTCTGTTTTGTGATTGTTTTACACTCTTCGGCTGTTTGTTCTTCTCTCTCTTACAATTGTTACATGACATTTTTTAAGGTTCTTTTTTTTTACATGTTACTATTATAGAAAGCAGAAGCTCTTTAAGCCACTAAAAATAAAAAATATCAACAAATCAAGAAATTTTAAAGTGAAAAGTTTGATGCAGGTATATGTCTTTGTGGACTGAAACTTAAGATAATGTATCTTTAGATAAAACGATAAGTTGCTGTTATCATCCATATAATAATTTCACTGCAAAAACACAAAATCTTACTTAAATGGATTTATATGAACATTAAATTCCACTCATATTGTAGTAAGCTAACCAATAGTTTCATATGTACGCTGCAAAAACACAAAGCCTTGTCAAGTATTTTTGGTCTAGTTTTTAGTTTTTAGTGCAAATATCTTTGTGCACTTAGAATAAGACAAAACTAACTTACAAGAATCTTTCTAGCAAGATATAGGAGTTTATTTTAAGTAAATAATTCCTTAATATTTATTTTAAAAAGTTTGTACTTTTTACAGCACTAGTAACAACATATTTCCACCAGAAACCAGGCCAAAAATACTTTCTTCTTCTTTTTTTTTTTTTTTTTTTTTTTTGCAGTGTTAAGCAGAAGTGTGGGACCAAATATACATTTTCCAGAGATGCTACCTTTTGGTCACACTAAACATCGGAAACAATTAGACGCACTTGAAACTCTACCTTATTTAATATGAAATAATCACAACATAAGAGCTTTGCTGTAGAACCTGCCTATAGCAGCTTTTTAAAACATGACAATGTGCGTACAGGACAAGTTCACGTCTCAGCCCATGTCAGACATCTCTGGGATGCAGCAGAACTGGAGCTATGTAAGATACCTCAAACTCTGCAACAACTTATAATATTTGGCGCATCCATGCCGACTTGGACTAAACCCAAAGGAATGCTCAAGTAGTACGGCAGTTTGCTGTGGGGGGTGAAATGAGGTATTTTGCTTCCGGGAGGCTAAGAGTAGCTTCATACTTTCGCCTTGTCATTTTAAACCTTACTACTTTCCTTTCGTACTTGTAAACAAACCACCTCATCTCCGTTTGCGTATCCCACGGCATCTGAGTTTATTTGCCATTGTAGTGAAGAGTCTTTATGAGTCATGGAAAACAAGAACCACAAAAAAGGCTAAACAAATGTCATGTTTATTTCAGTCGGAGATTATTTGGTGGAAACTTTTTTTGGAGCCACACTCTGTTCGCATCTATTTTGGATCTGAACCTGTTTTGGGCCAGTTGACAGATTATGACCCCTGTTTGGACCCAAGATAAATATAAGTGACCACTGGAGATGAAGCCATTAAAAAAAAAATAATAATAATAAAAACAACTCTTGACCACGGTCATTCTGGGGATCAATTTTATCATGGTTTTTCTTAAAACTGTTTCAAAGGTGAGTAAAACATAAAGCTTATAAGCCAAAAGGTTGGCTTTACTCCACTACAGCTAACTCCTTTAAACACACTACTTCCTTGAATGAAATTAAGGAAGCAATATGTTTCCTTGAAATGGCAAACATCCAGAAGTTTGTGTGTGAAATGTTTTTATTAACTTCACAATAAAAGCAAGAAGAAGCTGTTCAGAGGAACGAGTCCTGGACCAACATGTGTTGAAAGGCCTCTCAGCGAGGAAGAAGTAAGAAAGGATGAAATGACCTCCGTCCTTTCCCCAAAGCTACATATTCCACAGTCTTTCTCCAAACTTTAGAAAGGATCTTATGGGGCAATAGCCCAGGGCACCAAGTATTGGGGGGGGCACCAAAGATTTACAATGTTTTCATAAAGAATGCAAATTTTACATTGTACTTTATTTTAAAAAAAACAACAACTCATAGACCCATATATAATGTGTTGTTTTAATATTGTTACATTTTTATTAATGTGTACAATCCTAAAATATTTAAAAATTCTGAACTTCCTGTACGACTTTTTTTGGACCAACATGGAGCCATCTCACTTCGGATGTTTTAAACCTGCTGATGTGTAGGCCTTCCTATTAACGTACTGTAATTTGAATATTTTTTTTTTCTTATGTAGGGCACCAAAACTGGCTCTAGCCCAGGCTAGAAAGGGCCGGATTTCCTTCTAAATCCGGCCCTTTCTGCAGTGTCTGATTTGTAGTGCAAAGAATAATTATCTTTGAAAAAGCAATTTAGTAAAAACGATATACTTGACAAATATTTTGTATCAAGCCCCTCTCTCCTTAAATTAGACAGCTAGCCTTTGTCATTGTATATTTCCTTACAGTGTACACAAAATTGGGACGGGGTTCTCTCCTCAGTGCAATTATATTAAATGAGACAACAACAATAATTAATAAATACACTGTCCACAAAATAACATGACATTTAATAGTGTCAAATATCAGCGTTTACCAGGGCAAAACGGGCAAATCTGTGAAGCGAACACATCGGTACGGCCCTGCTGTTGTGTATTAAAGGTTGACTTCATGTTGCAGCTGAAACTTGTCTGCCCCCTATAGGAGGCTCGCAGAATTACACCATCCATTCACACTAAGTTGTTTCACATCTTCAGCCGTATTTAGCCTTTATTCAAAACAGTGGAGGTAAATATAAAGAGTTATGTACGACATGCTACATAGATAGCCACATTATAAAACATATTTTATCCAAAGATGTTTTCATTTTCACTTTAATTCTCACCTACTACTGTGCTTGTGCATTAATTTGTCTGTTAAAGCTTTGGCAACCCAAACTCTGCATAATGCTTGTGTCAGCTTTTGTGAGCCGTGTAATGCCCACAGACCTTATCTAGCTAAAACTGACAGTGCAGCTTCAGTGGTGATTAATGCCCCCTTAAGATAACCGGTCCATGTTTGATACTGTGCGGTAAAACATTTACTCCGAGGCATTCACATGACATGTAAAACATCCCATGTGTCTGCTGGGTACCAAACACTGAAAAAGCACATTAAGCGCAGTGCGTTCTATTTACAAATGAAACTCGGCGAGTCTGAGAGAAAGACAGAGGGTGATAAATCAGATCTGAGACAAGACGGGTAAACATTGAGTGGAGGCAGAATGTGTACGCTCCTGTTTCTTACGCCGAGATTATTTCCCATGTTTATGTGAACAATGTTGAGCAGAAAACGGCTGTGGCAGTTTTCACTCTGAACTTCGCCCCTGGCAAGGAACTCCTGCGCCTGAACGTCTCCGTCCAACGAGCCACAACTATGGACTGTGGCCACTGAAAAGTCAACAACCACGGCACCAAAACATTTTAAGGGAAATATGTTGACTGGTTGATGTTTGCAGTGACATGGAAAAATATCTGCTTCCCTTTGCTTTTTTTTTATTTCAGTCTCATTTAAATGCTTTAGATCATCAAACAAAATTTTAAATCACTTTTTTTTTTGCCCTCAGTAAATAAAATTTTCATTTGTAAACTGTTTTTTTTTTTTTTTTTAATTCTGTCAGGTTATCTTTGCTGGATAGTAAAATTTATTTTGTGATGTGGAACAAAAAAACTCAACTGATTTATTTAAGCTGATCTAATTCATTGTCCTTTTTTTGTATTTGTTCACACATAAAACAGACCAGAATGACCTCTGTGACCTCATTTGTCACCATGTCTCAAACATTTCCATGATGGGCCAGAAAAGGAGAAGTTAAAGGTGGAGCGCACAGATCTGCACTGGAGTATTTGTTTGCATTTGGCAGAGCTTCTGAGGGATAGTTTATGTACAATAGATGTCAATAATATTGATTACCTCATTACACATCAACCTGCAGAGGCAACACTCATACTTACGATCCTACTGATTCACTATTGTGTGAATGTTTTGTGACTATTGAAACGATCAATAGTCACAAAACATTTGATGCAGTTTGAGTTGAGGGTGCAGTTCAACGATGGACACCTTTATGTCTGGAGGTAAAGACAAAAAAAAACTGATGGTGATGAAATTAGAACTATTTAAGACATTCTTAAAAACCACATTAAGTGGATCGCTTAACAAAGTGGAGTTATGTGAATACCACAAAATGGCCCATTTGAAAGACAATCGATGAGCGTAACTGTGGCGACACTTGCAGGAGTGTCACAAAATGCGACTACCAATATCAGCTGAGTAATGTTAGTGGGGTTTTTTTTTCTTAAAGAAAAGTTGAAATGTACTAATAAACTAGACTCGCTTGGAAACAAAAAGATGTAGTCTGATTTATAAATCCCAAAGCTATCGAGTGTTTCATGAACCGACGTGGTGAACTGCTTGGCGTTGTCAATGAAGCAAATAGTTATGTCTGGTTGAGTAAGAAATGTGTCGATCATCTAACCAGTGCAAAAACATGACAATAGGATTTATCAGTAAGCAGTAGTGGTCACAGGCTTTCATTTCAAAAACTCCAACATAAGTAAACCTTAAATTCAACATTAACATGCTTGTGTGTGTCGATAACAACAGACATCACAAAAAGCCTCCAAAAGTCCTGAGAGATCCTCCGTAAGATATCCGTGACAGCGGAGAAAGACATGTTTGACTTTTAATAATATTTTTAGTAAGATTATTAGAAAAATATGCACTAATTTTCAATTTAAAACCTTTGTTGCCAGATCTAAACAGAAAAGGTGCACTTAGAAACTCATGAGCAAGAACTGTAGCCATAAAGGAAACAATTGTTGGACAGATTTGGAACGTTGAACTCATTGAAAAACGATGCATCTTGGTCAGTAAGAGCTTTATAGGTACAAGAGCAATTTTGACTCTATCTTCATTCTCATTTGTAGTCACGCTACCCGCAGCCTTACTTTTGCAGATGTATCAATGAAATATATACGGCTTGAAGTAAATAATGCCTCGAGTAGCATTGAAAGTAAATAATAGACACTGGAGGTATGAAATTTGGTAAAGTGCTATTTAAATGCTGTAGCTTTGACTCAATAACACCACTCTGTACAGACGCTTCGTCTGCACCAATGGAAATTCAATCACCTTGGAACTGAGGTGGTTGAATTTTGACATGAGAGAGGTGGAAGTGAAACCCACAACCTTTCGATTGGAAGGTAGCTGTGCTTCCTACTGAGTCACATTTATCTGAAAACAAGGAGATAGTGATGTCATGTCAAGCATCTCTTTTGAAGCAGTAGCAAATGGATTTGTTTTAAAACGCCCTTCATCCCAATACACTGTAGAATATTGCACACATCATAAACAACACACTTTATAGAGACAGCAGGAGTTACTATTTTGATGAATGTGCTTAATTTCTTAAGATAAGATAATTTTGTTAGTCTGCCATAGGAGAAATTTGTCTTGTCTTCACGTTTAGATTCAAGAGTTTAAATGTGATACATATTAGATAGATAGCCAGGTACGAAAGAAGCTCAAGAAATTTTCCTAGTCTGGCCAATGACGCATTGACATACAGCTTTGGAAAAAAATTAAGAGACCACTGCAAAATGATAAGTTTCTCTGCTTTTAAAATGAACATTGTTCTTTTATTCTATGAACTACTGACAACATGTCTCCGAAATTTTAAGCAAAACTTTAGTATTTATTTGCAGAAAACGAGATATGGTCAAAATAACAAAAAAAGATGCAGAGCTTTCAGACCTCAAATAATGCAAAGGAAACAAGTTCATATTCATGTAGACACAACAACACTAATGTTTTAACTCAGGACGAGTTCAGAAATCAACATTTGGTGGAATAACCATGAGGTTTTCAATGGGGTTTAGTGCAGTGGTCTCTTCACAAGCATAGAGCCCTGGAGGACTCCTTAATTGATTAACTCTGGAATCTGAGGAGAAATGTTTAAAGTCATGAAGTATAAAAGCCTTAAACCATGCTAATAACATTCCTTTTTCACTCAGTGTAACAGGTTATTAGCATGATGCCCTGTATCAGCTTAATACTCAAAGTAGAAAATATTGAAGCTTTGTAAGTATGGTGGAACATTGCATCATTTTCATCATATGACTCTTAACATTATGGCATCATCACTTATAGCTAGATGCTATATTAGCTACTGATAGCTGTACTGGTCATCTGAAGCGACTTTTTTTTTTAGATTTTAAAGTAATTACATTTTCTTTAAAAATAGTATATTTTTAGGAACTACAAAAGTGGTTTTAGTTTAATTTATGATTGAAGTATTAAGAATTTGTTTTATAAGACCTTTCATGCAATTATATCTTCCATATTTCATGTACAATTAGAAAAGCATTTTGCTCAGATGCTTTTCACCACACAAAAATGAAAATTAGTCACTGTGAGAGGCGCGGCTAAAATAAGAGAGGGGTTCCGAAGCCAAAGGAAATTATCTGTAATTACAGCAGAAACCCAAGGGTATGTCAGGGTATTAACAGTATTGCTATTAATATTGAGAGGAGGTGTGGCAGTAGACGACATGAAATGACCAACCTTTGACACTCTTTATCACACAAGAGAAACCTTATCTTGGTGTTGTGTTACAAATGCTCGTTGACATTGTGGTTTGTTTGGCCACTCAGAATGAGCTAAGCTGGATTTGACCTGTGCTCCCGTTTGCAGATTTTCTCGCTGCTTTTTCTGTGAGTTAACAGTGACAACAGAAGTGAAACTCGCACCTCAAGCTACAACTGCAGCTTTCTGAGAAGCGAGGGTCAGCTATTAAAGTTTACACCAGCTGGAGTAACAGGACTCGATAAGCTCTCGATGAACTCATGTTATCTTCAGTTTAAGCTCATTTATCGCTCTTGAGCATTAAGTGTTAAACATAAACATCTATCTTCATACTTCAGATTTCCTGCTTGTTTTCTAAAGCAGATGCCTTGATAATTTGGCTTTGGGCTTCACTATTTCAGTGTTCACTGCTTTTCTAATGTTATCATTTTGTTTGGAACAAAGAAAGATCTACATCTGGGGGAGGAAAATAACTGATAAAAGAAATAATTATGTGGAGGAATCCATTGCCTTGCAAAAAGTATTGATATCCATTGATAATGTTCTCTTTATGTCATCTTACAATTGCGTGTTAAAACCAGCAGAAAGCAAGGGCTTAATTCTAAAATTTAATAAAACAAGATACATAGTTTTCTTTTTTTTATTTCTCAAAGAAACCAAAGCATGACCACAGAATGATGCCGTCACCACCGTGATTCACAATGGTGTTCTCAGGATTATGTGCCATGTTAATTTTCCTTCTATTCTAATCCAGAGAAATCATATAAACTTGAATAATTTGTCTTAAACTCGGATTTCAATTGATTACACAGTGAACTTGAATGTGTTAAAGTTTCAAACACAAATAAAACATGTTTAATATTTAGATGTTGGACAATACTACATGTGCCAAAGATTTAACAAGATACAAACCATAAAGTTCTGACAAATAATCATAACTGTCCACTTTAGTTAGTTTTTTTATAAACATCTCGGCAACTGGATTCTGAATTCGGGGCTTTTCGGCAAACTTCGCCTGAGTTACTTTTCCAGTAACTCAGACGTCCTAGAACAACTAGAGAGCATATTTATGTCAGGGTTTTTGGCGGGCAGATTTTATCTCAATAAGTATAACAAAGTATAACATTTTAACAACAAAGTAGCTAAACTAGTACAAAAAAAAGACAACAAAACGGTGCCGTAAATGAGTCGAATGAATTTGATACAGAAAAAAAGAACGGACTAGTAGCTTTAATTAAAAACAAATTGCTTAGATACATATGAATTTTGCTTGGTGCTTTAGACAAGTCTCGGCCATTAAGTCGCTGCTTTGAAGTAAAAAATCTAAAATGTAAATTTTTAAAAGCGCTGTTCACTACAATGGTTCAGGAGGGAGGGTGATGTGTTGCTGCCTGTAGTAACCGGTGACGCGGCGTGAAGCTGAAGAACAGGAAGAAGAGGAGGAGGAGGAGGAGGAGGAAGAGGAGGAGGGAGGAGGCAGAAGAAGAGGCCACCGTCCTGTTAGAGTGGTTAGCTGCTGCTCAGTGGAGCCGCAGTTTTTCCTCTCACGGCTATGATTGACAGAGGCAGCAGAGCTTTACACGGGCATGTCCGCACACTCGCTCGGTTGTTATCGTAACAACAGAGAGACCTGCAGCATGGCGAGTCCAGAGAGAGCCCAGAGCTGCCGCTCCTCTCACACAAGAAGAACAGCGTGTGTCGGACTCTTCAGGATGTTATTTATTGCTTTTATTCACGCCGCGCGGGCGGACAAACAAGGTTTGTAACTTAGCTGACTGTGTCCGCGTTAGCAAGCGCTAACTTCCGTAGGCATTTTCAGTGAAGTGCGGGTAAAGGTTAGCTTTACCTCTGCGGGCCAACTTTACCACGGCTAGCCCGCTTACACTGCATTATGGTTTTCCTTCATTGCCATGAACAAGGTTTAATGGTAGACTGTAGCGTTTATTAGCACAGTTCAGAATGAAAGAACTACCGACATGTTGGTTTGTAAGTGGCCTTTTAAACGCTCCTATGGGCGACGCTAGCTTCCTTCGTTCTCTGCTTGCCGTCATACCTTCCATATAAGGCTAAGTTAAGCTAACTCTACATTTTAAAGAAGTCTGAAAAGGTACAGAGCTGCCTCCTAGCACCACGGCTAACACTAATTTTAGCTTAAACCTGTCACTGTATGACCTGAAAGCACTGGAATGAAGACATGTCAGAATGGTGAAATAATCCTGGTATGGCAGGAAGGTGACTTCCTCATACCGAGTCATGTCTGAGGTGAGACAGTCAGAGTTTTATTTTGTAAACGTGGCTTCTCGGTTTGATTCTTGACCCTCTCCCGGGTTCAGTTTGGGACGGACGGCTCGGCCCACAGGCTAAATGACAGCCCAGTTGTTATTTACCCAGCAGGGTTGCGGCTCGCTGCGGTCATATCATGTCAGGTCAGAGACGGGCGGACAGGTGACATCCACTGTCAACATCAGCTGTGGAAACTTTGAAACGTGCCCTGTTACTGTTTACACTGCTTCCACAATCCAGGGAAACCTCTCCCAACTTCTCGATATTTGACTGTTTGAACCTTTTCATGCCTTTTATGCTACACTAAAAGCCTTAAATCCACGGTTTTAAACTGTGACACAAGTACAGCTGGTTGTTGCACTTTGGGAGCCTTTAGAAATGCTGGCACCGTTATTTGCAATGCAAATGAATTGGCCATGATGTGGAGCTATCAAGTGGCAAAAAGAGGATTTAAGCAGGTTGATCTTTGCTTCATTTGAGAAGTGCAGTGGAGAAACATTTATTACACTGGCTCTCTAAAGTTAAAATTTTGGATCTGGGAGTAACGTCCTACCTAATATAGTCTTTTGCACTAGCTCAAAAGGTTTTAGGGAAGTTGTATCACATTTATTCAACTAGATGCATCTTCAGAACTGTACAGAAACGGTTTTCATGGCCATTTTGGATGTTGAGTTGTGGTTTGGTGAGGAACCTCCAACATTCCCACTCAGGAATTCCAGCTAAAAGAACCAGCCGTTAGCTTTTCCAACATCACCTAACAACAAACGGACACACTCCACACGCTGTTGTGTTAGAAAGTATTTCAAAACGGTGATGCTTAACCAACAAAACAATAAAACTGGTTTCAAGAAGGAAAACTATCTTTACATGTTTACTCACACCTTCTGTCTGAAGATGTGAGGTGTTATTTAAAAATATATATGTATATACTTAAACCAATATAGGCTTCTTTAATCTGAGATGCTAATAAATGCACTTCACCAACTGTTGTCAAACTTAGGTCGGTGCATTTTTAAATTCATTATTAATATTTTGTAAATGGGCTACTTTCATTAAAGCGTTTATCTTTGCACTCCTGTGAGTTTGTTGACCACTAGTGGGTTTAAACTCTAAGCCACATCGTGTTTCCACACTGAACGTAGGCTGGCATGAGGTTCTCACGGTATGTTAACCTTAATTAAAAACACCACAGTTTCACAATGTTAAAACAAACATTTCGACAGAAATTGTTATACTTAGGGCTAATACATTTCTAATTTTATTAAATACATTTGTTGGTTGGGTTTGACACACGGATGAAGCCAAATGTAGAATAAAGAGCCACTTTTTTTTTTTTGCCGCTTTTAAAAAAAATACCTGGTCTTACCTCGGTAAAGCTAAGTTAAGCTAATGCCCAGATCATTCAGACACACACAAACACTTGCAGCACTGTTTGTGTAGTACAGTTACTAAGAAATGCCAAGACAAATCTTGGGATCAGTGGATGAAACCGTCTAAACTGCAAATTTTTAAAGTGTTCAATGTTAAAAAGTTGCAAAAACATGATGTAACATACTTGGATTAAATGGTTTTTTTTTTGTTTGTTTTTTTTGTAAGTTGAATCTTTAGAGGAAGGAAATGTTTCCACATGCAAGTCAGAAGGTGGACACAGTAAAGACACCTGACCAGCAGAGTTTGAACTTTAGGCTTAATTTGAGGGAATCCCATCGCAGTTGAAATAAAAGATGTCCGCCTCTCTAAAGCCTTGTTGATGGCAGCGCCATTGTAAAGGATTTACTGCCTTTTTCACAAGCCGACACCTTATAACATCCAGAAATAGACGCTCAGCGCAGGCACGTCGTTCGGAGGGGCTGTCCTGAGTTCGAAACCTGTGGCTGAGGCCAAACGTTCCCCCAATGTGAGCAGACATGGAGCGTGAATCTTTAAAGAGAGCTTTAAATGACCTTTACAAGAAATTATAACTAGCAGCTCAGGGAGGTAGACAGACTGAGTGGAAAACATTCTCGTTTGTCAATAAGGAAATGCGAGTGGTTTCACAAAGCTATTTTTACCTGACATTTAATTCTGCTTTTCTCTAGAATTGTGGCCCAGCTGTCGCCAGAGTTGAAATTGGCGTTTAAAAGTTGTCGTCTTCTATTTATATGTTCTGTTCTTTGCATTGCAAATAAGCTTTTTAAAAAATATATATATATATGTATATGAACTATTGCAGCACAATCAAATGACACCATATTTTGTGCTTTTATTATTATTTGTTTTTTTAATGTAACGTTTGATTTAATCAGCTTTGTTAGTTGGTAAATGTACTGAGATGAAAAGCTGCCCTTTTTTTCTATGGTGGAGTAAATAAAGCTAATCAGGTGTTTTTTTTCTTATGTTTTTTACAGCATTCATTCAGTCAGACACGATTCTAGAGGTTCTACATTTTGGTGAGGGAAGCCTTTTACAGGTAAGGCCTTTCGTTTCCACCCATCATCTGAACGTTAACAGTATTATCAACCTGATTAAGAAACACTAAGTTAGCACGCAATGCAACTGGCAGTTTCTGACTAAATCATGTTTTTTGATAATTACTTCCTGTGTGATTTTTGTCTTGCAGGCAGAGTCTGACATTGATTTTAGTTTATATCATCAACAGAGGTATGACGTGTTTCTCTTTTTGCTTTCTAAAGATGCGTTTAAGCTTTAAAACAAGAACTAGATGCACAAGTTTGACATTTTTTGAGCTTTCAAAAAATGTCAAACTTTATTGAAACTTTTGTCAGAATATTACAAAGAAGCTCCAGATCTGCAGGGGAGCTAATGGCTCCCCTGCAGCCATTAGCTCCCCTGCAGCTCATGGCTGCAGGGGAGCTGCAGCCATGAGCTGGCAGATCTGGAGCCATTAGCTCCAGATCTGCAGGGGATGCAGACCTTTAGCTCCAGATGCAGATCTGGAGCTAAAAATCACATTTGTGCTTTAGCAAGTTGGACCTCAAAGAATCCATTTTTCTAGCCGTCGAAAGCCTTCTGGTATCATTCTGGTTAGATACTTGACCACTCTCTGAAGTCAGACTTAGGCTGGTTCCTTGTCTAAAAATGTCAGTAGGAGTCATTTTAAATGCTGAAAGTTGGACTGATGTATCGGTTGCTAAACCAGTTCTGTTGTTTGCCTTTGTCCTGTTGGAAAACCTACTTGTCTTTTAAAGTCTATCTTTTGTTTTGAGGTTAAGTTGATGAATTAGCCGTCGTCATTTTGCATTTCATGCTGCTGATGCAATGTCACTGGAGTTCTGACAGCAAAATAACCCCACAGCATGATGCTGTCACCACCATACCTGACACTCAGAATGGTGTAACTTTTAAAAACATTGCCAACTATGTAGGCAGCCAAGCTGGAAGGAGTCAGTCTTCTCTGAGGCTCAGTCTTTCGCACTATGGGTGAAACTGGTTTTTCATTAATTTAACATTTGAACTATATTGATTAAAATATGACAGAATTAGCAAAAAGTCTATTTTTCATCAGTTTCCCATGGACAATAAGTAATTTGTCTTGCTAAAAACATTTTAAATGACCTGACAAAATGTTTTTCAATAAATACAATTGGTACAAACAGTAAGTACAAAAATAAAGGAAGCTGCAACTCAATTATTATAAAAAGTATTTTAAGTTCATGGCAGATTCCTGCGCTGCTTTCAATCATTCTACCATTTTTCTTTCTTTTTTTTTTAACAACTGAGAGATTTCATACAATTAAATGAGTTTGAAATAGATAAAGCAATTTAAGACTCTGGAAGAGGATGGGATGGTTACCTTGCATGGAAACGTGTAGACAATGCTTAAAAGGCGACAGAAAATCGACCAATTAAAATGAGCTCTGAGTGGAACAGGAAGAGTGGTCGGATATCCAGCCAGAAGGATGCCACGGGTTTTTGAAAGCTAAAAAGAGAGACGGAGAGAGGTGGAGCTGGCTACAGGAGACTCATCCAAATATTAGTGCACAAACATGCACAAACATATTAGTGCATGTTTGTGTGAATTATGGAAAATCCACCCTAAAATTTAAGTGTCAATAAACACAAAACGGTTCTTGTTTTAAAAAAAAAAGATTATAATTGAATGTGTTGATTTGATGTTCATTCCACTCGGTGGGGAGAGAACAGTAGAACTGAAATGTACTTAAATGCACCGATCCAATATTTATATCTGTATCGGTCCCAATATTTTACAGAATTTTATATCGGGTATCTATGACAATGTGTTCGGTCCATAAGGGCAGATCTATTCAGTCTAGTTCTACGCTTTATTCTGTTTACGTTACAGCTAGAGACTCTATTTGCACTTACAGAACCAATGAAAGGTTTGCCGCAGTTTATTTTTACATCTTACCAATGTAGTCAGCTATTGTTTTTGATAGTTTCTTTATTATTTATTTCCCATTGGCTGTTCAACTCCTAATGGCACTGACGGAACAAATCAAAGTTGTTCTAACATGTTTGACCAAGCTTGTGAAACTATTGATGTACTTAAGTGCTGTACTGGTATAATTCAGTACATTTATGTCTGTTGGAAAAAAAAAAGAAGAAAGTTTTGAGCCTATTCAGCACAATTTTTCTGTATCGGGTCGTACCGGGCGATACTAAACCTGATATCTGTTGGTAATTGAAGTGAAAAAAGTGCATCCCCATTTACAGGCACGATCTCGTATAAATATATTTTTCTATGCAGTTGTGATCTGCTGTTGCCAAGTAACCAAGCGAATAAAAGGTCGCCTGCCTAATAAATTTGACTATTCCCGTTCTTATAATGTGACCGACGTCGGAAAAATAGCTGCTGGTGTAGCTGGGCAGAGACGGTGTATTTTTAATGGTGAGGTGCGACGGTATGGGGCAACCGACAAGTCAAAATTGCTACATATAGTGAAGCCGCAAGCTTTCAGTCACCCGTCTGCCCAAAGTGCAGCGAGCTCCCTTCTCTTCTCAGAACGGGTCCAGCAGGGCAGAGCTGTGTTGTCAGTGTGAACCGAGCCGCAGGATCTCTCCACTGCACTCGGTGTGTGTACACAAACATGGCAGACGGTGGACGGCTTTGGGGAAGTTTGCTTTCTAGTCACTGTCGTAACATCCCTCACTCGTGTGCTGTTTGAACTACCGTGAGTCTCTTTGCAGTTGGACGTTGCACTGATTTTTAGGTTTAGTTTGTTCATTTATGTTTTTTTCTTGCAGTGTGCGTCTTCTGGGTGTGATTTGTTATGATGGGTGTGTGTATATATCCAACAGATAGAACGGTGCTCGAACTTGAAAACGGCTCTCCATCATGGCTGGCAGGAAGCTTGTAAAACTTAGCTGACTTGTGGGGTCATGTTTCTGTTTTTGTGGTCTGCAGCCGTTGCAGTTACATGTACACGGCATGCATCACATACACGTGTGTTTGCTCCATGTGCAGGGACGGTTTACTGTGTGCAGCTATGTTAAAGTCCATAAAGTCGTTATCTCATGGAGTCATAGCGCGAGTGCTGACAGAGGTGTGTCAAAGGAGTGTTTTGAAATTTTTTTTTTTTTTTTTTTTTAAGGTTCGCACTTCCTCTTTTACTTCACTGTGTTGAGCTCAGGAATCAGTTTGTGTAAAGCAGCATTTTCTCTTCCTCTGGAATGAAGGTACTTCACATTCAATATGAATGTTTCCTTTTATGCATATTTTTTTATGCACAAGGCTTACCAACCATACCTCAAATGTTTTCATTCTACTTGAACTTTTCTACATTTTGTTCCATTTCAACCAGGAACTTCAATGTCCTTCAAATAGAAGGAAGTTAAATATATATAAACTATTTCCAACCAAAATCTGGTAGTTGTGGTCAGTTTTTGTGTCTAAACCTCTTTACTTTGAGCCTAAAATTTAATCCAGTCCACAGATTTCCTCCAAAAGTCACTTAATAGCAACCTGCTACACTGCAAAACACAAAATCAACTATTTTTGTATAGTTCCTAGTACAAATATTTGACTACACTGAAAATAAGACAAAGTTCGCTTACAAATGACTTAATCAAGAAGTATTAGCTTGTTTTAAGTCAATAATTCCTCAATATTCATTAAAGTTCTTGTTGTGACTTTTTCACACTTATATGTTCAGTATATTTTGCATGATAAGTGACTGATTTACAATTATATGTCAAGCATAATTTACATGATGATTATTATTAATTGTATTGAACATGATTGTATATAATTACAAAGGTGAAGTGGAATATAATTAAGTATGAGACATGATTTATTTGAATAGAGGAAGTCTTTTATTTTGAAGAATGCTTAACAGGATCTGGTTCTGTTTTGTCACTATCTTGCTTTTGTTGAATTTTGGTTGCTAGGTTACGAACAGCTGTTGCTGTTTTTCTCTTCAATAAAAACTGAACAGAAATGTTCAGTAAAAGACATACGAGCCTCCGTCTTGTTTGAAGAAGCTTTACTCCGTAACAGTTCTAGTTTCACTGATGTTTTTTACTAGAAACCAAGTTTGTTGGTTGTCAAGAGATGGATCAGACTTCAGAACGATTTTTGGTTTTACTGTGAAGATTTTTTTTTCATTTTCTTGAATGAATGCATGTTTTGTAAATATTGTACTTTATATAAAATTCCTGCATTCAAATTACATTGGATTGCATTAATATTTTGGATTTTCTTTATGATTATAAACAATATTCAAGTATTTGAAAATGATAAAGGGAACAACTTGGTGTTACTGGCTAATGGATGTAATAAACCTGCATCAGTTCAAACCTGCTGATGCATAGCACTACTGTATTTGCATTAGCAAAAGAATCTTTCCTTGGTGGTTCTGTCACCAAAACTGGCTCCAGCCCAGGGGCCCAAATCCTTGTAAATCTGGCCAATCTGGTCAGGGCGTATGAATACTTTTGCAAGGCGCTGCAGGTCATAGAGGAAGAGCCTCTGCTCTCTCAGCTCTGAAGCGCTGAGAAAAATGTAGCCACTGCAAGCTATTTTTTTTTCTTTTTTTTTTTCTTTACTCCAAAAATCTTGTCAGCAGTTGTTATATTAGCAGCACAAAGCGGGGACAGGCTCTAGGTGACGGTTCATCCCGCAGGAACATTGAATCTTGGCACATTCTGTCTCCCCGGGGACGTAAACCCATCCCGCCTCGGAATATCCCGGCTATTGGAGCGCTGCGCTCCGGCTTTTGTCTGCTCCTGTGAGCAGAGGCTCGGTAGTAAAAGAAGGTGAAACGGATCTCCAGCAAATTGTCTGACTCCAAGGCAGTGTTAACGCAATTATGCGAGTTATATAAACCGGGCGTGTTCCTTTTGTTAGAACAATGTGAGACGGTATAATTAGGGGAGCACAGTTAGATTAAATATTTGCCTCGGATGGGGAATCTTAGTCACAGATGAATTAGTCATATATGTGGCAAGATAAACACGTGATGTTCATCCCCTGCTAAATGAGCCGACACTCAGCTGACCGCCACGTCTGCCATCTCTGAACTTCCTTTTGCATGAGATTTACATAAAGGCTCATGTTTCACGTTTCTGTTGTGTACTCCTCCCCTCCCTCGGGGGGGAGCCGCCTCTCTGTCTATTGTTTAGATACACCTGTTGCTGGACAAGTTCTGTGAGTTTTACAGCCGCAAAGCAATTCTGTCTAGAGAAGCACCACAATCTGAAAGAGACACTGAAAGCTCCTTCTTTCGTGCCCATCCCGCTTCTTTTCTTTTTTATGTGTGTGTCTTTTTCCAAGTTTCATGAAGACTTTGGACATAGAAATGGCTCACTGCGGATGGGAAGGGATCCATTATTTTATTTACGTCCTAATAAAAGCAAAAACCAGGAGTTAGTCATCTAGTCTCTCTAACCCAAAGCATGGATGTTGCTGTTGCTTGCCTGCTCTTGCTGCTGTCACACCTTCCCGTCTCTTGCAGCACGTCCCCGCACCGAGGGAACTGCCGACCTATACGATTTGAACCTCCAATGCTAGACTTTCATGAACAGTGAGTATTTTTTTTATCTCTCTGAAATATTAAACCTGTTAGTTTAATAGGAAGCATAGTTTTGCTTCCTGTTTGTCAGGTTTGTTTTCATTCATGCAGGGTGTCTGTGCGTCCTTTAAATTCATGCATCTAAAATTAAGGTATTAAAATGTCTTTAAATGTATTGGAAAAAAATTTAAGTTGGCCTTAAATACTTTCTTCAGGTCTTAAATTTTACCTGGTGGAAACATTTAATCTCGCATATGTAAGTTTTGTTTCTCGTGGGACTTTTCTGTCTGGCAAAAGTAGCTGCTAATATATCCTTGCTAGCTAGATAGTTAGCTTTTTCCCCTCCCCTGTCATGCATATGTGCAATTTTATCACCTTTTGGCTGGACATTGTTTGTTTTTGCCACTGGCTCACTTCTGTTGACGAACCATACAAGGCTAGGCGCATTCTGTGCAAAAAACAAAACATTCAGGCTCGGCTCTAAGGAGGGTAAAGACTTCAGAGAGCCGCAGGCGACGTGAGAAACACAAACTTGCTAACAGCCACGAACAGACCCCAGAAATGTCAGTTTTTGCTATGCTTTGTTACAATACAGCAGCATCTCCCAACCATCCTTTATAATGTTTTCTGCCTTGATTTAATTCAAGGTGATATTAAAAACATTTTAAAGGCTTAATTTTAAATCAACAATAGTTCTCTAACATTTCCAGTGAAATCATGTTTGCTTTGCTGTTAAGATGATCTAGACCCTTTTATCTTGTTGATCTCTGGATGGCCCAGAAGAAAACACCAAGTCAACTCCACAGCCAATGCATAGCTACAAATACTCACTAGGTCACCTGCCTGTCTGATTGTGGAGTCATACTGATGTAAACATCAGTGTTTTTTTTTATTTATTTTTATTTTAAAAAACACTGATGTTTTTAACATTTGAGTTCCCCAAATGTTGAGGATTTGGGGAACTCGCTTGGAAAAACTCAGGTTTGTTTTCACTCATACAGTCCACTTATCAGGTCTGAAAGTTTTCATCAAGGCCCAAGAGTGAAGGATGGAAAGATCCTCGACGTTTGTCCATTTACTTCCCCTAATGATGTTCTGAGCTTGGTCGGATTTCTGCTGAAGCTGAAAATGTCCTTGTCTGATTTCTGTGGGAGGGAAAGTGATTAAAACACCACAAGAGCTGCACTTGATTTTCATACCGTGCCATTTTCATATCAGCCGGTGACTGCCTGACAGGTTGTAAATCAAAAGAGTCTATGGTGTGCTGTGAACGGTGTTTTAACAATTTGGAGGTAGTAACTCAGTGGTGTCGAATCCTGTCTCCACAGGACGGTTATGTCTCTTATTTTACTTTAAGTAGTGAACACAAAAGACCTCTTAAAGTTCAAACATGCGGACACTATTTTAGAGTTTTGTTTTTCACAGTTATTCATTATTATTTTACTTTTATTTTTTTAGCAAAGGATGCAATGAGAAAAAAAGACATTAGCACAATTTGGGTGACTTTCAGGCTGAGCTAAAACTAAAAAATGTAAAAGTAAATAAAATAAAAATCTCAGTTGGAGTACCATGGTTGAGAATTTCCACACTTTGTGGACAGAAATAATCTGAGTTGTAAAAGTTGTGACTGTGTGGAAAAAGACCAAAACTTTATTTTCTAACTGTTTTCTAGCGTTTATTCAGGCGCACTAGTTTCTGAAAGATGCTAATCATTTTGTCTTTGCATTAACATGTTAGTGAGACCCTATTTTGTTAATAATAATTGACTGCTCTCTCTAACAACATTCCCAGTGCTTACTTATGTGAAGAGAACTGGTTAAAATCAGCACTGATAGGTTAAAACTTTGTAGAAACCAGGGAGGAATCTGCAGTCAGGTTCCAGTTCTTTTCCGTCTGAGCTTTGTTTTTCTCCACAGTGGTGATTTTGAAAACCTGCACTTAACAAACCTTCTCGTCTTTCTTCACAGGCCGGTTGGAATGCCAAAAATGGAGAAAGTTTATTTACATAATCCTAGCTCAGAAGAAATTAGTTTGATATCTATATCAGCAACAACAGCACATTTCCATGCCTCCTTTTTTCAGAATAGGGTAAGTAGTCACCACTTTTTTAATAATTTTTTTTTTTGCTGTTGTGAATCTGATAAAGAAATGAGTTATCTGCTAAGGGGAGGAAAATCATCTCTGTTCATCTTCTGTCATGTTGTCTGATGATCACACTGTTACTGAATGCCTGCAGTTCAAAAGCTGTGTTGCACCCAACTTGATGAACCGTTTAATTTCTGTGAATTGTTTTGTTTTCACTACTTTGTTTGCTGTAAACTAGTGAACATAATGTGTGTAGACACAGAGAAATGTGAGAAATGCTGATATAGGTCATGTGTGCTCATCTATGGGAATTGTAGTCCTTAAGGGCCATTTGTGGCCCCTGGACTGATTCTGTGCAGCCTGCATCTCTGATAATTCAAATTGGCTTCGATGCACCCAGATCTGCTTTCAACCTGGCTATTGGCTTTTCAACAACAACAAAAAAAAATCACTGTTTTACTCATTTAGCTAAAGTATTTGAACTTTATTTATTGTTTGGTAGATTAAAAAAAGTCTCAGAAGATTAAAGTCAGAAATCTGGGGAAAAAAGTAATTTTTTTCTTTCCCCTTTTTTTTTTTGTGTTTGTTTTTCCCCTTTATGTAGGTTTTTGGTGAGGCAACAGCTTGGACACCTCTGTCCTGAGCTGTAAATGAAGGCAGGGTGACAAGCTGTTTAACACACAATGAGTGATTGAATAAAGGGAGGAAGAAAAAAAAGCAGAAGCAAGTGACTCATGGTTCAAGCTTTAAAACTTAGCTCATAGCGATACTCTGTGAATCATTGAATTTCTAAAGCAATTTGTCATTTTATTGTGTCACTGTTATGAAACGAGAGGAGACATCTTTTCTCTATCTTTGTCAACAGATCAGTGCGAATTGGTTCAATAGGAACTAGAAATCCAGAAACATGAAGTCCACACTCCAACAGCAGGTCAACGTTTACAACATTTCCAATCCCCTCACTGTCATCTGCAGGAAAATAATCACAATTTAGATTCCTGCCTGGTAAAATGTTGCGTATCCGCTGCTGCTGCTGCAGCAGAACAGTGACTTCACGTCTTATTTTTGTCTTTATTGCTTTGCCTTTTTTGTATTGGCAGCATCAGCAACTACACACTTCCACACTGAGATAACACTGAGATATAAAATATACTAAAGTGGCATTTGTGGAAATCTGTAGTAGGAAGGAAAACTTTTACATTTCTGGACGTTTGTTCTCGATGAAGGGAAATGACTGACTTTTTTGCCTTCACTTTGAGTCTTTGTTTTCTTTTTTATCTTCAGTGACTTCTTCCCTGTAATTGTTTTATTTGTTGCAGTTTAGTCGCCAATAAAACTGGAAGACATGTGTGGCTGGATGTTTTTGAGGGTTTCAAGACAGAGAGAGAGAGTGAAGCTGGTTCGGTTTTCAGTGGTTTGCTGCTTGCCTCCCATGTAGTTTTTTTCTTAAAATACTGACATACCAAGCAGAGCGTTTCATCTAAAATACTCTTTGGCTCTGTAGCAGTCTGTGGCGGCTCAGAAACGCTCGCATGCTGGCCGTTTCCTTCCTGCTGCTGTTTTTTTTTCCCCTTTGGGGGGTTGGGGGGTGGGGGGTTTGGCAGAGGTTATGTCACAAGTTGATGACGGCACAGATTAGGAGCACATGCAGGTTTTTATTGCATGATGATCAAAAACGGTTTATTTCACCTTCGCACCGTTTATTTTGATCCAGATGAGAGCTTGTGACCTCCAATCCAATCAGATTACACTCTTTACCACATTTTCTAACAGTGGAGAAGTGAGAACATTTTTGTAAATTACCAGTTTGTCAAAGCAGATACTTAACATCGTACATTATTTACATCATTTCGTCAAACAAAGTGAGTTAAAACAGTTCTTGAATGAAGTATTTTCTTCTTCCTTGGTCACAAAGTAGAGGTTGTGTTAAACAGCAAGGGTTTCACAGTTCAGGTTTTACAGTGCTGGCTTAAGCGTTTCAGGTGAAAGTTGTGAATGTCTAGTTGTCCAGGTCAGCGCTCTGCAACCTTAACGAGATAAAGAAACGTTCCTGCCCCGAGTCCAGCTGAATAAAACCCCTTTAGAGCCACAAATGTCCAAGGAAGTGTCGAAGAAGAGAACGAGAAAACTTTCGTCTTTGATAAACATTTCCCACAGGAAACCGCATTTTTGTTTCTATTTTTAGACTTTAAAACAAATTCAAACTTGAAAAGCTTTTCAGAAAAAAGAGGGTGGATACATTTTCTTGGAAGTTGTTGATATAACTGTGTTTTTCTTAAAAAAAAAAAAAGCTTAGTTTTCAACTGAACGACAGAAATGTAAAGAACATACCTGGGACTTTTAGTGGCGTTCTGTTACAGAGGTTCAATGTAATTATTCCATGAAAAAAAACTACTAGAATGTAGAAACATTAGTTAGTTATTTATCATTTTTAGTTAAAAATGCAGACCAGGGGCTCCAGACCTCCTCCTATAAATGTTAGTTTGTAATCATAGAATTATAATTGCAGCTTTATAAAGTTTTACTACAGTGTTTAGTAAAACTAATGACCATTAAATTTTTTTTTTAATTATTAAAATAATAGCAGGTATGCTGTCGACATTGCGCTAGTCTGGTTTTATATTTGCATATCATCATTCTCACACCTGTGCGGCTGGGATCACATGATCTGGTTGCGTGTGTCGCATCAGACCGCAAATGATCATCGGTGGATCTGATGTGCCTGATTTGCTTATTCTCTAAAACTAACAAAATATTTAAGATTCTATTTTGTTACCATTCAGTTGCTTTTTCTTGGTAATGTTAGTTACTAGGAGCATTGTTTGTTGTTTTTTGAAACAAAATTTGTACACTTTCAAATAATCTGCTCTGTTGATAAAATGTACTTCTTAAATAAGGCTAATTTTGAAAAAAAATGTTCATGTTTTTTTCCTTAATATTTGCAAGATGTAAAATTGAGGAAAAAGGGTAAAAAAACAAAACAAAAAAAAAACATGCTGCTGTCTGCACACTCCAGAACCAGATGTCTCCTTTAAGATGGATTCGGTGCACCGTATCTTAACACCATCAAACCTAAGCATGATGTCAATGTGAGAGCAGACTTTGTAAATGGCATCTTTTCTGGGAAATCTGCAGCAGAAACCCACAATCACCAGCTGAAACCACGGCCACCACCAGCACGCTAAAGTTAGCATGTAGCTGTAAAGCTTTTACAGCGCCAACCGTTTTCATAGTGAATATTGTGTTGCCTGATGTTATGATTTTGTGGGTTATTATTTCATGTGATGCATAAAGGATGATTTTTTTCCTTGTTTTTTTTAACGTATATCCTCCTGTTCTTCTGTTCTTCCTGCAGATAATTCCACCAGGAGGGAACACATCTTTTGATGTCGTGTTTCTTGGTCGAGTTGTTGGAAATGTAGAAAACACTTTATTTATTAATACGTCACATCATGGAGTGTTTACATACCAGGTACAAACAGAACAACCTCTCACTAAGGTTAGTTTTTACTACGCCACTAATCCTGCCTCTCCGTCTCCTTCAGGTTTTCGGGGTTGGCGTCCCGAACCCCTACAGGCTGCGGCCCTTCATTGGGGCCCGGGTCCCTGTGAACAGCAGCTTCTCCCCTCTAATAAACATTCACAACCCATACAGTGAACCGCTGCAGGTAATTTAAAGAGACTCATTCAAACGCTTTGAGCTTTTTCACATTGTGTCACTTTACACCCACAAACCTCAATGTGATCATTTGATCTATAAACCAAAGTTATTTTGATCTCTTGCATAAAATATCTCAAGCAATTTGATGTTCAAGTCGTTTTATATTCGTACTCAAATCAATCTAATCATAGACCAGAGGTGCCCAAGTCCAGTCAACCAATTGATTGCTTGTTATCAGGCCTCTGCAGAGCTAAAAGTTGCTGAGTCATTTGATTGAGCCGAGTTGGAGAAGGGCGGCGCCTAAAAGGATGGACTGGACTTGGGCAGTCCTGATATAGTCCAGTGGTGCCCAATGTCGGTCCTGTAGGGCCGGCATCCTGCATGTTTTAGGTCTCTCCCTGGTTTAACGCACCTGGATCAATTGATGGCTCATTAGAGGCCTAAGAGGAATATTGACATTTTGATTGATCCTTTTAAAATACAATAAAAACACAGCTGAATTTTCCTGTTGTGGACCATTAATGCTTGGAGAATGATGGTGCGGCATGTTTTTTAATGACTTATCACGTGGTCAAACTTATTCAAGTTTCATTTTAATTGCGTTTCTTATTTAATGGAAACACTGAAATTACGAATGTTTTGGGGGGGTTTTTCTACGTTAGCGGAATGTCAACAAAGTTTTGCGTACATTTGTAATGGAAACACAGCGATTGCATTTTCATTTGTAAAGAGTAATGAAAATCATCTGCACTTTTTCTCCAGCGCCACAAATACACACAATGTGCTTTTCTTTGGGTAAAAATTCCAATAAAATAACTTAAAGTTTTGTACTTGTGGCGTGACAAAAATGTGAAAAGTTTTAAAGGTCCAAATTCTTCCTCACATAGTGAAACTGCACCCTGTTTCTGGATCAGTTTGTGACGTTGCCGTGCTTTGTTCAGGTGGTGGAGATGTACTCAAGCGGAGGAGATCTGCACTTAGAGCTTCCCACTGGCCAACAAGGAGGCACCGGAAAGCTTTGGGTGAGTCCCTCTTCTGGATGCAACTTTAACATTTTTTTTATCAACTTTTTATCTCATCGGCACCAACCTCCTCCACCTTCCAGGAGATTCCTCCTTTCGAGACGAAGGGGGTGATGAGAGCCAGCTTCTCTTCGAGAGACGCGGACAACCACACGGCTTTCATTAGGATCAAAACCAACGCTCCAAATGAGGACCAGTTCATCATCCTCCCAGTTGAGGTGGAGGTCACGTCAGGTCCGCTTCTAAATCTTTTTAATCCAGAAGTCGTCCATCCCCCTCCTGCATCACCGTAACTCTTTCACTTTAATCACTATTCGCAGCTCCCGGTATTTACTCCTCCACAGAAATGCTTGACTTTGGTACGCTTCGATCACAAGGTATGTAGAGTTACAGGAAAACGCTTTTTGCAATTGTCATAAGTAGGGATGCACCGATCCACATTTTTCACTTTCGATACCGATATCTGAGGTTAAAATCGGCCGACAGTGATCCGATACAGAAAAACAGCTGAACTGATTCAAAAGGTTTCTTCTTTTTTTAAACTGCAGACATAAATGTATTGAATTATACATTTATTTAATAACTCTGCACCAGTACAGCACATTTAAATACACCCAACTGCTTCACAAGCTTGGTCAAACATGTAATAAATTTAATTTGTTCAGTCAGTGCAATTAGGAGTAGAACAGCCAGCGTAACATAAATACCTTCGTCAAACATGCAAAAAATAAACGGCAACAAACCTTTCAAATGGTTCTAAATATGATGTAAATTAAATAATAAAGCATGACGTCGTTCAGAGCACAAAGCATAGAATTAGACCGAATAGATTCGCCCTGATGGATCAGGCACATCACTGATACTCGATCTAGAATTATTTTCAATATCGGTACCGATGCCAATATTAATATCAGGATTGGTGCATCTCTAGTTAAAACAGAATCCCCATCTGATTGTCTGCTTTCTTTCCCAAACCGTCTCTCGTTTCAAAGATCGTCCAAAACTCCTGAACCTCCATCTTTTAAATTCAGGAACAAAAGACGTTCCTATCACAGTGGGTATTCCCATCGCTCCCGTAAAATCCCTCTCCTTGAAGACTTGCAGTAAGTGACAGGTTTTCTGTTGTTGTTTCTTCTTCTCCTCAGAGTGTTCGCACAACACCATCAAACGAAGCCGTCACCGTAGATTTTAAAGCAGTGACGCTCAAAGCCGGAGAGAACAGATATACTAAAGTTGCAACCATTTGTTTCGATGGTGAGTGGGCGTTTTTGTTTGCTTTCAAAGGCGGAAATGAGCTTGTTTTTGAAAGGCTACTGGGGCGAAGGGAAATGAAATTGCACGCATGACCGATTGTGTGAGGGCTCATGATTTCTCTCACCATCTGCATGCACCAGTTTCACTGACCACTTCAGGAAGTAGAGCATGATGTCAGTTTCCTGAAAAGTGATCAAAAATGCATCTGGGTGTGGTTCCTTGTGTTAAAATTTTTTATTTTTTCTTTCCATATCCACTTCAAAAAATGCAATATTTACAAAGGCACCATTTTGAAAATGGTATTTCCAGAGAGCTTTTGGTCCTTTTGGACAATTTTATTCAAACTCTGGCTGAGTTAGATTTTTAAAAAAATTTTATTTGCTATTACACAACTTCCTCTTCTGGTATCTTCTCACAGCAGGCTTATCCACTCTGTTTATCTTTGTTTTTATTGCAGCCTCAAAAGCAAGAAGACCATATCAGTTTTCTGGTAAAATAACAGTTAAAGCAAAAGAAAAGACTTATTCCAAGCTTGAAATCCCATACCAGGCAGACGTTCTAGAAGGGTGAGTTATTTCTTTAAGAAACATAGTGAACTTTTAAAAAGAAAAATTTTAGTGGAGCTTATTCCTCTTTTTTTCCTGTTTGTTTTTCCCGTAGCTACCTGGGCTTTGACCACACGGCCACGTTGTTCCACATCAGAGACAGCCCTGTCGACCCAGTGGACAGAGCGATTTTCCTCACCAACGCCTTCAGCTTCGCGATCCGGATACACAACGTGTCTCTGCCCGACGAGGCCAAAATCATGTTTAAAGTGAGTGCCAGCCGAGCTGCGGTTCGCCGGGAGCCGAGGAACAAACTGTCACAAGTTTCTCTCTTCTCTGTCGCAGGTGCAAAACTTCAGCACGCCCATCCTCATCCCGCCGCACGAGTCCCGCTACATCTTCTCCCTTCTGTTCCGGGCAGTCCGACCATCCATTCACATAGACAGCAACATCTTGCTGATCACAAACGCGTCCAAGTTTCACCTGCCCGTCCGGGCTTACACAGGCTTCTTAGAGGTAGGAAGACGACGTAGAAGCAGAGAGTAGCAGAGTTTCTACATTTATTAAATGAAGTAACCCAAACCTGGTGGATCTAAGAAGTGTTGAATAAACATTGATGCGTTTGTGGGGAAATCGGAGAAACGCCAAGCCCACATATAGTGCATACAGTATCTTCCTAAAGTTTTCATGTTTCTTAAGCTTTATGTTTTGTCACGTTATAACCAAAGACTCTTTTGTTAAGATTTGCGTGGCAGACCAGGACATGCTAAGTGTATAAGTGTGAAGTGGAAGGAAAAGTTTACGTTGTTTTTGAAATCTTTTACAGCTGGAGTTCAGCTGGTCAGAGTCCATGGGTAGGCGGATATGGGTTCAGGTTTAATCTGGAAGAAAAACCTGCTAGAGTCTGCAAAAGAGCTGATACTGGAGATGAAGTCAAGTTTATTTGTGTAGCACATTTCAGCAGCAAGGCAGTTCAAAGTGCTTTACGCCATAAAAACATCGTATAGCATCTAATTGTGACACAACCAAATAAACATTACTTTTTGTCAAATGTCATCATCAAGCAAATGTCATATATATTGATCAATGTTCCAGTTACTACTAATCAAAGGAAACTCTAAACAGACAGGTTTTTATAGGAACTCAGGTTGTTTTACAGGAAGTTTATTCCAGAAACCATGAATGTTAAGTCTAAAAAAACGAGACCTTTCAGTTCCCTCAAATGATGATCTAAATATGACAGCAGTAAAATCGTAATTAAAATTTGTCGGGTTTGCTTCTGTTTTGGGCCTTTAAAGTTAATTAGTTTGGTTGAATCGGGTTTGGACACAATATCTGCATTTCTATTACAAATGTTAGCAAAACTTTGTTGATATTTCGCTGTCAAAAAAGCAGAATTTTGCTCTTGCTGTGTTTCTATTAAATAAGAAATTAAATTAAAATTACAGGTGAGAAGCTCTGAGCGCTTCATTGGCGGAGCAGATTTATTCCTAAAAGATATTGTTATAGAAGATAGGTTTGTAGTTTATGCATAAAGCCGGACCAATCACACCGCTGGCACCTCTGTGTTTTGCCTCGCGCGCTGCATTAGCTGGATTAAGTTTACCTCAGCGTGGATCCCACGCGTCTCCTTTCACTCAAACTGGACACAGGCTGACCTGTATGGATATTTACATCAACCCCCTGTGAGGAATTATGATTCTTTCCAGAGTTTTTGATCAAGGTAGGACTTTAAACACCACTCTGGTTAGCTCTGGTTGCACAGCTCAACATGAACTGCAGGAATAACTTGTAGTCGCGCTTTCAGAGGTGCGTTGAGTGAGCGGTGAGAATGATTTATATTTGTGAACAAAGAATTTTGTGCGGCTTTTCCATCTCAACAAGCTGCCCAGAGCCCGCCTGCGCTTTACCTGCCTGCGCTGGTAAAGTTTATCTATGTGTTCCTGGGTGGCCGGTGTGCTTTCGCACTCTCCTGTCTGTAACGCATCACACTGATTTTATATTATTTATATTATTATTTTTAGTATTATTTTTCTGGTTACACAATGCATCAAACCGTATCAAATGCTTTGTCCACTTAGTCAGACAGAGTTAGTGCGCGCGGCTGCACGGAGATCTGAGAAACTCGTCCCATAGACTCGACCAACCGAAATAGTTTCTGTGGCACTTATTAAAAACCCAACAGACACGAAGTGAAAGAGCTACTAAAGCCACATTAGCAGCATTGAATTAAATCTCCCGTATGTTGTGCATCTCTGTGTAGTGCAACAGATTACCTCATCGTGCAGGGCTGGTCCAAGGTTGTATGAGGCCTTGAGCAGAATTTGATTTAGGGGCCCCTTTTGTTGCTAAAAACATCAGCACCTCTAACAGATGTGTTGGATTTAATCTGAGAGAGGGGGAGTAGTTTAATTGGCCAACCTAAAAAGCAATCAGTTATAATTGTAGTTTACTAAATTGTATTTGTGAACAAACAGAACTCAAACTTAAAGATTAAACTCACAGCATCAGATTGTAGCTAGGGTAACAAAACAATCTAACTATGAAAATTGTTCTTTGAACTTTTACAAAGTAAACTTGCCAGCTCCTTAAAATCTTAGATTTAAATGTTAAGCAATTTAAAATCTTTCAATTTATGTATGCTGAAATTTAATCAAATTTAGCAGCATTGATCATCTCAATAAACAAGTGTTACGTTCATGTATCTGTTGTCTGTGTTAAAATATTAGCATTTATGGGGCCCCTGAAGCCCTGGGGGGCCTGATGGAGCTGCTGACTTAATTTGGATTAAACTAAAGTGCAAATAATTGATATTCATTTTAATTGTATAATTTGATTTGTTGTTTTTAAAACTAGTTGTGGGTTTAAGTAGTGTTTCACTGGCGATGTTTTCCCGTAACGTATAACGATATTATTTCCTGTCACCTTAACATCTTTTAATACAAAAACACGGTGGACCGCCTCGGCACCCCGACCACTGGGCTTAGCAAGTTTTCTGGGGGAAACCGTGTATATTTACGTTACATTTTTTTGATCTCCGCTGTTTGTACCACATAACAAGGATTTTACCAGCGAGCATATAATACTCCTCACAGTGTGACACTTTTATACAATATTTAAAACTGTTGTGAAGTAAATGTGAAATTGTGAATTTTAATTCATTTATTTTTTTTCTTCAACAGCCCCTCATCCTGCCCCCCAGCGTGAAGGAAAACGTCCTGGACTTCGGCGTCCGCAGCGCCACCGACACCAGCAGCATCATATTCGTGGTCGTCAACAGCAACCCCATCGAGGTGAGCAGTCACGTGACCTGCTGACATAATGATTGCGACATTTTGCAGGTGTTTTTCCAACCAGGTATCCCCCTCCCTCCCTGGGCACCCGCTTTGGTTTTTGTGTTGAAGTTCGTTGTCCAATGTCCCGTTGTGTAAGACGTGTCTACATAAGCCTTTTAGGTATTCCTGCTTGTGCTTTTCTATACTCAGCCCAGTGCAGTTCATGTCGCAACACAAGTGTTTGTACCAACATCCCCACTTCTGCTGTATTCAGTGATAAGTTGCAAGGAACATGGAGTACAGTCACGCATTGTTCTGCGAAACAAATGACTGGGTCCATCGTCCAAACTCAGACGGTTCTGTGAATTCTTGTCCTGCAGCTAGAGATAAAGTCCTGGCTGGTCACAGGAGACAGCCTCTCCATGGAGCTGCTGAAGACCGAGAAGGGGAACACGACAGCAGCCCTGAGTCGCCTGCAGGAGCTGCAAAACGCCTCGGCCTCGCATCACAAAACAGTGAGCTCCCCCCTTTTTTGCCCCCCCCACCTCAAAAGTTGCCCCAACGATGCATCTATAAGCTTCTGGAAGCTTTTCATGCCTTCACAGTGTTTTCTTTGGAATCTGTTTAGTTTGACCTCTTCTCTTCTGTTTGCTTTTTGAGATAAGGCTTTATTGATCCGTCAGAGACTAAAAACAATACAAGCCAATGCAAATTATAGGACCTTGCAACAGCAGTTTGACATTGCAACGCACTGCAACCACAAGCGTGAGTGTGTGATGGAGCAACACTAAGCAGTGCAGTAATTGGGAAGTGGAAGGAGGATGTCACGTGGTTTAGAAATCTGTTTGCAAAAAAAAAAATGAAAAGTGTGGTGTGTGCTTCAGCAGTAAACAGCAGTGTTTAAGGCTTGCCACATTTTTAACTGGATTTATGCCTTTATTTTGACTAGGACATTCTAACACATTGTTATGTTGTGACACAAATCACTCAGTAATACTGATTGTATGTTATGTGGTATATTGGGGCCATTTTAGATGGGGGGAAAAAAAGAAGCAGGTTCCTGTCAAAAAACTTTTTGAGATTAATCTGAGAAATTTTCTAGGAAAAACTCAAATTTCCTAGCTCCAAAAGTCAAACATATGCGGGGAAAAAAAAAACTTGGAAAATTTTAGATTAATCTCAGAAATCTTCTACAGAAAACTTAAAAATGTCAGATTTTCGAAAAGTTGAAAATTTGCTAGAAAAAACTCAGAAATTTTTAAATAAATCTCAGAAATTTTCTAAAAATATAAAACAATAAACATCGACGCTTCAAAAAACATTGAAATTTTTGAATTTCAAAAGTCAAACACTTTCCACTTTTGAAACAGAAAATTCCCAATAGTTGAAAGTTTTCCACTTTTGTAAATTTCCAGGATTTTTCTAGAAAATCTTTGAACTATTTGGAAATTTACTCCTTTGTTTTCTATCTACAATAGCCCCCACACGCTGTTTCAGTCATGTTTGTAGTTTATTTTTAACATGTTTTTGAGCTGTACTTTTCATGATTGCAATGTCACACAATGTGAAATATTTCACAGAGTATAAAAACTGTATGAAAACAGTGTAAAAAAAAACAAAACAAGTAAATGAGCTGAAACACAAATGCACATTTGCTGGCGTGTTGCAGAGCTGCAGTGGTGAGGCTGTTGTGACTGATACAGCACTTTATCTGATAGCGGTGTTGGTCTGCTTCCTTTTGAGATGAACAGCGTGTGGCTACAGAAGTTTACTTCCACTGAAACTGCTTACTGTAAGCTCTGCAGTTTCTGCTATGCAAGAATTTGACACAACCTGAAAGCACTGCTTTACTGGAATAGATTTTTTTTTTCCTCTTAATGATTTGAATGTAACATTATTTAAGCCGGCGGTTTCTACAGCTCTGTTTACAACAGCAGCTTCTGTTTTGTGTTGAGATGCCAGTGAGTGAGAGGATTGAAAATGAATGTGAAATTAAAAGATGTCAAAATATTTCACCTGTAATGACTCTTGGTATAAGTCCAGACATATTTACTGCTTTAGTTCCTTTATTTTTTATTTTTTTTTGACGCAACAAATTGAGAAAAACCTGAAGTTACATTTAGTTTTAATCTCCTGCATCAGTAAAACTACAGATAAGCTTTTAGCTGAGAAATAATTTAGCCTTCCTAGTAACTGTGGTGTTATTGGGATGTGGTCCAGTAGGGGTTTTTAACCAAAAGGTACAACTTGTTCCTGTGGAAGATGAGAAAATAAATGCTTTCAGACCAATAAACTGAATAAAAAAAAAAAAAAGTTACATGTTTTCTAAAAGTAGCCATGGTTGTGTTGTAGCAGAAAACTACTTCTGAGAAATGCTTCAGAGTGTTATTAGTCTACAGTATTACAATGCACTAATGGACGATGATGATATCTTTTCACATTACATACACGTTTATGTATGAACCATGCATCATTTCCGTCCATTTCACAATTTTGCACTACTTTTTTTTGTTGATTTAGCTTGTCAAATTTAAATAAAATATAATGGAGATTGTGGTTTAAGGTGACAAAACGATCAGAGGTGCCAATACATTTGCAAGGCACTGTTGCTAATCCAATTAAAAACAATGAAAGTATCTCTGTTGTTGTGACTCGTAAAAAAGGATTAAGATGACCAAACATTACTGTCTTTACTGCTGACTAAAGTGTTATATATATATATATATATATATATATATATTCTTAAATAGCAATTTTTGTTTCGTCACAAAAAGGAAACATTACACTGTAAAACGTCATATTCCTACCTCACTTTCCCAGAAAGAAATAATCATCTCTTCTTGTGTCTTCAGGTGATTCTAGCATCTGGCTATTATGCAGCTTTCAGAGTGACGTTAATCGCCAAAGCGCTGGAGGGCGTGTACGACGGAGCCATTCACATCACAACAGATTATGAGGTTGGTTTATGTTTTTTATTTTAGCTTTTTAGGGAGAAAATAGCAGCTCGAGTCATCTCTCATGTTCACGTTCTTCTTTTTTTTTTGTGGCTTCAGATATTGACCATCCCAGTCAAAGCTCTGATTGCAGTGGGGACATTAAACAGTTCACCCAGGCACATCGTGCTGCAACCTTCGTTTCCAGTGAGTAACAGTCAGGAGTTCACACAAGTTTGACTCTGGGGACACATAAGACGTGTACGGCTGAAACGATTAGTCGGATTAATCGTGATTAATTGAAATATCGTCAACTAATTTAGTAACTGATTAATTGGTAACTGGCGTCTAGCCTACAGAAAAAGGCCTTTTGTGATTTTCAGTCGTGTCGTGCTCGAACTTATTCACAAAAATTGTGGATTCCTTTTTTAAAAAATCAAACATCCTGTTTGATTTAAGAAAACAGTCTGCGACGATTAATCGGATGAATTGTGATGAAATTGATTTTGAAATGACCGACAAATCAACAATTAACTAAAATATTCCGACTCCAAACAAGAGCAACATTCTCGGAGCAGCAAATAAACTAAAACCGCACAAAAAATATATATATGCAATTTGCCATTAAGTTTAAAATAAACCCTTCTTTGTCTGTAAATGCAATCAGGTTTTGCTTTGAATTAGTCTAGAAAATACAGTCATCTCAGTCCTACACTGTATTGATGAGTCGAGGAGAAAGAACCGAGATTTTCACGTTATAATTGTTTTTTAACTGCAGATTTATCATTTGCTACTACTAATTAAACATTCACTTAAGGAGTGCTGTTATCGCATTTAAATGTTTTTTCTTTTATAAGAAAGGACTGAATTGTTTACTTGCATATTTTTAATGTATTTATTCTATTGTGTAGAAAACACTTGAGTTGTTAAATGAAAAATCTGCAGAATGTGACAATTTTAAATCCGATTTATCGATCAAATAATCGATTACTAAAATAATTTTTCCAGCCCTACGGTGGGTTTTAACTGTGTGATGCGAGTCCCGTATCTCCTGTTGTTTCCTCAGGGAAAAGTCGTTCACCAAAGCTTCAACATCCAGAGCTCCTTCACACAAAAAGTCCGGCTGCAGCAGATCCAGTCGCTGACGGAGGACATCAGGTTCTATTACAAGCGTCTGCGCAACAACAAAGATGAGCTGGAGCCAAGACGAAAATCCAAGGTAGAAAATCCTCCTCAGGGTTTGAAATTGATTCTTTTGTTGTTGTTGTTGCTGTTGTGGACGTAAACTTATTTTTATTTATTTATTTATTTATTTTTTCCCCATGTTTTCCAGGTGGCAAATATTTATTTTGACGCCAGCTTGCAGTGTGGTGATCACTGTTATGTGGGCCTGCCATTTGTGCTTAAATGTAAGTTTGGTGTAGATAGATCGGCTTTCTGTCTCCATGGGGAAGCGGGATCATGTTGGCATCACTCATGCTGTGCAGTGATTTCAAAAACAAAGTGTCATTTTTTATTTTCCTGCTTGTAGTAGTTACTGCTGCTAGTGATTTATAGCAAAGCGCCTGTAGATCTGGCTAAAATGCACTTAACCCGATCTAAGATAACGAATTGTTGACGACTGAATGTAAATTAGAGCTCCAGTTTATTACGTCTGTCCTCTCAGACCTTTCCTGAGCTCCTAATTTATGTTGGGTTTTACACATTCAGTATTTCTTTTTATTGAGTTTTCTCTTCCTTTTGCAAATGTTAAAAAATTTTCCAAGTGTAACTCTGTTTCTCTTCTTTCTTTTCTTTTTTTTATTTTTATTTTTTTATCTCGCAGCTGAATCCAAGCCTCACGGTCTGGTGTTGCAGGAAGATATCTGGGATGCTGACGTAGACCTTCATCAGAAACTCCTCAAACGATGGAAAGAGATCAAAGAGCGCTCAGGACACAAGTAAGCATCTTTTCAGTCCCTCTGGGATTTTGCGAAGTTTGTTGGTGATTGTTGCGACTTAAAATCGCTGATTTTGTGGCCCTGTTTTTTTTTTTTTTTCTTTTTGGTTTAGTTGCAATTAAAGTTACAAATTTTGGTATTAAGCTTCATTTCTGCCGTAACACTGTTTTTGAAAAAAATGAGTTGAAATTGCTGCTCATATCTTTTAACAAAAAAGAGGATTTTAGCATCGTTAATATATAAAATGAAAATAACATTTTCAAGTCCCTTCTTCAGGGGGTCCGCATATCTTAAATTCATTTATCTAAAATTAAGGTCTTGAAATCTCTTAAATTCATTAAAAAAAAAAATTTATCAGCCTTAAATATGTTAATCACAGGTCTTAAATTTTGTCATCACAGGACTATTTACTGTCATTCTATGTAGGGTTTTCTCTAGCAGGAAGTTTCTGTGAGCTAAAGGTTTGAGTCGTGCACAGACGTCTTCGCTCACTGGTTCTGTAACTCAGGACTGGTTTAGCTACTGGAAACGAGCTGCTCACTTCCAGTTAAATTTATTATGGTGACAGGCTTAACTGAAACAACCTGTTTGCACTATTCAGCATCACGAAATGTTAACCAGACATAACTCCATCCTGAAGGTTCAGTTTTCTGAAATGAAACGATGCGGGGTAAAAGAATAGCCCCAGAAAACTGTGTAGCTTTTCCTGTTTGTGAAACACGCCATATGCTAAGTTTGAGCCTTACTATTCTTGCTGAAAAACTCAAATGTTCTCCCTTTTCCTTCCCCCTGGAGAATCGAAGCCATCTTCGAAGTCAACACGGACCTCCAGAAGAACATCGAAGCTAAAGTCACGGCCCATTTGACCTGGCCTTCACTCGTCAACTCCTCACAGAGAATCATGTTCCCCCTGACCACCAGAAACAGCTCCTCAGTGAGTTAAAGCCCTCCGTTTCATGACACACACGCAGGATTATCTCTTGGCGTATTCGAACCGGAGGAAGCTGATGTTTCTGTTACAATGCAGGATGAGGAGGTGATCCTGCAAAACCCTGCAGACGTCCCCGTCTACGTCCAAGTTCTCCCGCTGGCGCTTCTTCCCAACCCCTCTGTGTTTTCTGGGAAGCTGGCCGACAGGTGACGAATCCTTTCAACTCTACAGGATCTATTCTCTGGTCATTTCTCCCACTCATTGTCTCATTGTGCTCTAAACGTTCAGGTTGCCATTGGGAAATTTGTCCAGCATCAACATTGATACAAGCACATTCGAGTTCCAGGTTCACAGAAACCAAGTGAGCGCTGCATTATTTACTGGCTTCCCTCCTGCTAATCGTAGCGCTGCTGAGGCAGCATGTGAAAGCTGTTAGCAGCTAACAGCCTCTCTTGTTTGTGTGGCAGACGTCCCTAATAAAGAGCAGCTCAGGGTTTGTCGAAGGCTCCACCAGACCCTTTGTCTACAATCTCATGCTGCTGCCCGGGGAAGTGAAGTCATTCAGCGTGAGGTTCACGCCCGTCAGAAACCACAGCGTCTCCTCCCTTCTTATAGTCAGGTAACCATATCTGCTAAAGTCCAGAGAACTGTGGCCTCACTAAATACAGTGACATGTTTATCCTCTGGGTGTTTTGGGAATGCGTTCAGGAACAACCTGACGGTGATTGACACGATCGTGCTCCACGGACGCGGCACGACGGAGAGCCTGAAGGTGGCGGGGAAGCCTCCGGGGCAGGGCAGCTCGTTGAGGTTCAAGATCACAGAGGCGCTGCTGAAAGACTGCACAGAAAGTACGTCCAGATCTCTGGGAGTGGAACTGAGAGAGAGTTGCAAGGAATCAGACACTGTGGAACGATCAACCCTTAACCAGATAGGCCGTAAACTGCAGAAATGCTTAATCGAGCAGAAAGGGCTGAGTTTTTCACGTTTTAATTTTTTATTTCCTTTTCGCTGCAAATGTATAATTTGCTTCAAACGATCAATTGTTCTCTAAATTTATTGCATTTTAAGCAATAAAACTCATTTGTATATTTTAATGTATTTCTACAATTGTATGTGAAAGGCTTTAGTGATCGTGAAAAAAAATTATAGTTTTTTTTTAATCCAATTGTCAGAAAAATAGAATAATCGATTACAAAAATAATGATTTAAGAAAACAAATATTAGGAGTCAGGCTGCATTAACATCTGTGGAATATTAGTGATTACAGGCAATATGACAAGGACTTATTTTTTCTAATTTTGTGAAAAGTACCCAAAGGAAAGTCCCTTTGAATGAAAATGAGCTCATGCTTTTCATGAATGTTTAAACAAGGAGTTTAAAAACAGAACTGCACAGTTGTTCATCCACAGTGACTTGCAAAAGTATTCAAAGCATTCCCACAGCATGATTCTGCCGTCACCTTCTATTTTTATACAACATTAGAAATACACTAACGACATCCCCCACCAGCTTCACAGTGGGGGATGCTGCATTCAGGGTGCTTGGTTACTCATGGGAGAAATCTGACAATATGAGGAAAAGTTCAAGCGGTAGTGTGAGTAGTTCTGCAGTAACTCGATATAAATGTCATAGCGAAACGGCAGGTGGACCAGGAGCATCAGCAGACATGCGCCTCTTTTTCACGCACGTTTGATCAAATACAAAGAATGAAAGCAGATAACAATGCGCTAAAGACACAATCCAACACTCACAGGTCATTAATGTCTTATCTGTGGTGATAAAGTAGGGCTGTAACTAAACATTGTTTTAGTAATGTACTATTCTGACGGTTAATCAATTAATCAGGTTAAAAACATTTGGCACTTTCTGCTGATTTTTCATTCAGCCTTTCTTACGCAATATTTGAAATACATTGACAGATGCAATTAAATGTTTCAATTCCTTCATTACATGAGAAAATAAACTTTTTATAGCCTAAAATGCAATGCAGTAACATTCCCTTAGTGAACGTTTGATCACTTGTACTGATGCATCTGCAGCTAAAAATACTTCATCCACATGCCAAAAACTTTTCTGCTTGACTTAATAAAAAAGACATGGGGGTAATTTGTTTTATTTTTTAAATAACCTATAAATAATTGGATAGCAAAAGGTGATTAATGGGAGATTTTTAAACCAGGTAAAACTGAAACTATTCCACTTAAGGAGTTTTGTGGAAACATAATTTACAGACAAAGAAGATTTTTCATCCTAAATAGAAAACTCATATGTTTTGGTTTACTTACTGCTCTGAGTGTGTTGTTCTTTCAGCAAATAGCCTTTTTTGGAGTCTGTATACTATACTAAAAATCAATTACTAAATGAGTTGATGATTATTTTAATAATTTATCGCGATTCATCCCGATATTCGTTTCATCCCTATTATAAAGCGGGACCAAATTGATCTAAAACCAATTAAGCCCAAAGTCAGAGACTTTTTATATCAACTTTAAATATGTGGTTTGAATTTAAAAGGGCAACAAAGCTGTTAAAAGCTGTGGCTGTACTGCCAGATCTTTGCCTCAGAGATGCATATATAACCGAACACAGTGACCCTGGAGAGCTTGAGGCGCTTTCATCGTTGTCCAGGCTTTTCCTCCCCTCACATAAGGAGCCGTGTCTCCATGAAGACACGGCTCAGTAGTCTCTGCCGTACGGCTAGTTTGGCAGGTTTAAACAAAGGGAAAGCACCTGACTGGGCCTGCCTCGTTTTTAACCAATCAGAGCAAACTGGGTTGGTCGAAAAACAACCACCAACTTTTGAGTCAGAAAGTGACGGGGAGGAAGGGCAAGCGTGTGATGGAAAAACAGTTTCTTTAACTCTAAAGCCATTAGCCATGGCTCTTTACCAAACAAATGGCTTTTTCTTGTTTTGTTTTGTTTTTATTAACCTTCGATCCGTCCTGTGTTCCAGAAATAAAAGTTAAGGAGCCAAACTTTACTCTCAAGAGAACCTTCAGAGTGGAGAACACTGGGCTGCTCCCGATCACCATCAAATCGGCGGAAATCAACGGCCAAGCTTGCGAAGGATATGGATTCAAAGTTCTCAACTGCCAGGAGTTTGCACTCAAGCCGAATGCTTCAAAAGACATCGTCATACTGTGAGTGATCAAAACTGTTTGTCTTACTCTTTCACTGGCAAAAATGACTAAATAACCTGCTTGCTTTTTAAGTTATTAATATTTTACTTTGCGTTACTCAGCCAGCCAGGTTGTGGTCTGTTTCAGATTGCATTATATTGGTGAGGCTTTATTCAGACTAATGATATGTAATTGTCTTTTTAACAATCATTTTGACCAATCTAGGTAGGTAAACAGGTGTAATGAATACAATGGGTGTTTTGTTAAAGGCTCTGCTTCTGACACGTTTATCATGTCCTGCACGCCTCGTTTCCAGGAATTAGTTTCCAAATTAAAGGGCCATATGTACTACACACATAATTTAAAAACTGTTATTGCAAGCTTACTGACTTTACCCGTTAGGACACATGTATCAAACGCAAGGCGCAGGGGCCACATCTGGTCCGCAGTATCTTTTTTCATGTGCGTATCTAAACTCCAGACATCAAATCTATCAGCCCTACCAGTTTGTCATGATTCCACAATTGTGGAAATTCATGGAAAATCAACAATCCGCTGCATTTTTTCATGCTAATACTCAACTCTGACTTTATTGCAAATTTTCTACAAAAAATGAAAACACCCCATTTAAGTGACCGCTAACTCCCGCCTGTGGTCGGTGGTATTTCTTACTTTTATTTCATTGCTTCCTCTGCATTACGTTGATTCAGCAATTCACAAAGCCTCATTTAAGCCTGTCGCAATTAATCAATTAATCACATGCTAAGTTAGAATGAGCTCAATAATTTCCATATTTTTAAAAGGCAGTTTTGTTAACAGAGACTTCATAATCCATCTGATTGTTTGTGTGTGGTTTCTGTTTCCATTTTATTTATCGTTTTTGCTTGTTGTGCTTTATTTTGGATATTTAAAATATCTATGTTCTGTACAAAATTTAAGTTTATTGGTCTTTGAGAGGTTAAACGTACATTATCGTACCTTTTTATTAAAGGTACGATAATAAAATGCTCTCATTTGAAAATGCTCTCAAAACAACAATATTATCGCTTATCGCAATAATTATTTGGAAAATTTATCATACAGCAAAATTGATGGTGACAAGCCTAGTCAAATTTAACCTCATAAATAAGGGCAAACTGCATATTTCCTTGCAAATATTTCTAAATTAGCTGCACAAAATCAGAGATTTTGATTGTGAAGAAATCACTAAAACAATCCTTGAGGGACAATGTGAAATCATTTTCAATATTTAGTTTTAAGAAATGGCTCTCTATTAAAAACTTAACAGCTCTTTAATTAGTTTTATCAACCCATCCTGGCACAACCAGCCCTTTAAGAACATTTATGATCCTGATGAGGCTCAAAATGAAAATAAGTTTGACAGCCAACCAAAACAGTGCATCTAAGCAGTTGCATTATACCATTTGTTGATGTTGTCATGGCGACTCCATTTCATTCTGAAAGCGAACAAATGTCGATACTTCTGAAGAGCCAGGAGTGAGCGACATACGGCTCAGTGAAAGGATGCAGACGGGTGAGTTTTGGTCCCATTTCTGCTTCAGGTTTACACCCGACTTCACCTCGTCCCGAGTGATCCGGGAGCTGAAACTGGTGACGCAGGGCGGCTCGGAGTTCGTGTTCGTCCTGAACGCCTCGCTGCCCTACCACATGCTGGCCGCCTGCGCCGAAACCCTGCCCCGACCCAGTTGGGAGCTGGAGCTCTACATCATAGTGTCCGTCGTCATGAGGTGGGAGCGACTCCGTCAGATGAGTTTTACTTTGGGCCTTCGCAGATGGCTCATGCATCTCTTTTCTTTGCAGCTCCATGTTTCTGTTGGTGATAGTCACCGCCTACCTGGAGGCGCAGAGCATCTGGGAGCCTTTCAAGAGGCGCGTCTCGGTGGAGTCCAACTCCAGCATGGAGACGGGGCGGCCGTTTAACCTCAGGGAAATTGTCCAAATTCACAGAGATTTAAAGTAAGTGACGGGAGAAAAAAAAAAAGAAAAAAAAAACGTCTTTGATTCACTATTTTATTTTCTATCAATAAATAAAAGAATCTCACAAATCCAAATTGTGCTCTTGCAATAGCCAATCTCAGCTGCAGGATTTCATGCATCCAAGCAAGAGTTGTGCCTTTGAAGACAATATCTCCAGTCACGACTGGCTGATTTAGATGCATATTTCTGTGGGTCAGGCGGTGCAGTTTGGCTCCCAAAGAGAAACGGGTGTGTCCCCATGTCTACAAAGAACACTGATTATAGGCTCATTACTGTCCACACCCTCTCAGATGTGGACAATGATGTCCTACAACACTCAGATATCCTGGCCTGTTACTGCAACAGGCATTAAATTCGCTTCTTTTCACTTTGAGTCCACAAAATGTACAATATGTTAAATGCAGTAAAAAAAAAAATCTGATCTGTACAACAGTGTGTTATGGCCAGTGTAGATGGAGGAGAAAAAAAGGGAGTGAATTTCTGCCAAAAAACTCAGAAATTTCCTAGAAACAACCAATGAAATTTCTGAGTTTGAAAATTGACAATTAAATTGAAAAAACTCTGAATTTTGAGATTAGTCTCAGAACGTGTATAGAATGTTTAGGACATTTCTGAGTTTCACAAGTCGGAAATTTGAGATAATTTCTCAAACTTTGTTTTGTCCAGCAAATGTTTTACTTTTGAAACCCAGAAGTTTCATTCTTTATTCTAAAAAATTTCTGACATCTCAAAATTTCTGTTTTGTGATGGAAAGTGGCAATTTTTTTTATTCATTCATCTATTTATTTTTTTATTTTATATCTACAATGACCCTAATATTCTGTAATTTAGACTTTAAACAATGTCATAAGTTCAATCACAGTTTGTGTTTTAAGGCCTCTTGAGCGTAGGGAAAACCTCCTGTGGACTCTGGGTTGTGGTTTAGTGTCGGTGCCTAACCACTGTGACCATAACTGGTTCTGGTGTCTATCGGCAGCCATTGAGCTGATTTGTATATATTATCACAAAGTAAAGCTTTGCTCGGTCAAATTAAGCTTCTTATCTGTATTAATTTGCATTCTGGTCGGTGTCATGCAGAAGCTTGTTTCAACTTCGGACCGTTTTCATGTTCAGTTTTTAAACAACTAAAATGTAACCTAATAATTTGTAAGCAATTCTTACTTTAAAACTTTTACATAGCTTTGCAGAAGTATTCGCATCTCTTAAAACTAAGGGATGTTATTTTTCAGTAACCAATTAATAACTGGACTTTGACAGAATTGGAACCAGGTGAAGCTTAAACTTGAGGACTTTTGGGTAAAACAGATTTACAGACAAAGAAGGAGTTTTTTATCTAAAATGCTTTGTTTTGACTTGATTACCTCTTTCAGTGTTGTTTTAGAGTCTTTACTGCTTTACTAAGTTATTGATGATTATGATTAATCGTGATTAATCATGATTAATTGTGATTAATCATGATTAATCGTGATTAATCATGATTAATCGTGATTAATCATGATTAATCATTTCAGCTCCACAACTAATCTGATTTCTCTGTTCCTGTCTGGTTTAGTGACTACAGCGACTCGTCCCAGAACTCCAGGGGGTTTTATCCATCCAGCAACGGCTCAGCCAGGGTCGGAGGTCGACAGAGCAGCGGCCGGAACTTACTGGAGCCCGACAGCCAAGACAAGAGGCCCAGGATGCCCTTCAGCCGCCCGTCTGTGCCGGCGGCTCCATCTCAGCTGCCCAAAGCGAGCTCAGCCTCCGGCCAGGACGGCCCGCCGGCCCCCTGCCAGCTGGTCAACCGGAAGGCTCGCAACGTCAAACAGCTGGACCTCCAGGGTCAAAGTTCACCTGGGGCGTCGTTGCAGGAGGACCCGGAATACTCCAGCCTCATAGGAGCCATGGACAACGACCTCGATCGTCCAGAGTCGCTGGCCGCCGAGGCCCTACAGGACCAGAGCTCTCGATCCGTTCAAAGCAAAGGTACCGTCTTCTAGATGTGGTTCGATGTCAGCCGGCGCGGCTCCGCTGGCGTTTAACAAACCGTGGTTGTTTTGTCTCCAGTGTTAGAATCCAAAGGGAAGCAGCGTTCAAAAACAAAAGCGTCGAGAAAGAAGGAAGAAAAGGAGAAAAAGCCCAGATTAAAGACTCAGGGAGACGAGCTGAAAGACAACCTGGCAGACAACGACGACAGCTCCTCCACCACCACAGAGACCTCAAACCCAGACCTGGAGACAAACCTCAAAGAGGTTCGTCTTAAAAACACAAACTCTTACCAAGGCCCTTATTTTTGTCTAGTTTCTTCTGTAAATCTCTTAGTAGACAGAAAACTTACAGGTAACTTTTCAACAATATTTATGAGCTTGTTTTAAGTAAATAATCCTTTAATATTGATTTTAAGAGGAACTAGTTTCACTGGCAGATTATTTCAAATATAACAAGACATTTTTACATGTTTTCCAGTGAAATAATATACCAGTGAAATTAGCACTACTTACTGTTGGTACACTGGAAAAAAGACAAAAATAAAATATTTGAACTAGAAATTAGTGGATAATATTTTGGAGTGCTACGATACAGTATCAATCTCAGTGTGAATATTTTCATAAATCTACTTAAATGCATAATTTCTGACAGGAACCAGTGAAAAAGAAAGGGAGGACGACAACTCCTGGGAAGACAAAAGAGGAAACTTCAAATTTCTCAAGCAAACCCAAAGAAAGAAAACAAGAAGCTGCAAAGAAAGAGACCCAAACAGAGAAGTCCAGGTTTGATTTGTTTGTTTTTTTGTTTTTTTTTACTAAATTGAGTTCGCATTCGTTGGTTTATGTTTGACAAATTTTTATCGCTGCAGTTCTCTGGAGCTGCCATACGTAACGCCGCTGGAAAACAAGCAGCGCAGGAGCTTTCCGTCCAAAGCTCTTCACCCCCTCATCTCAAAGACGAGACCGGCACAGAAACAAAGAAGTGCGTTCCGAGTGTTCGCGTTCTGCTCCCGGTTTCTGTTGGGATCATTTTGGTGACCCGTTTTTGTTTCTTCAACAGTAGACGGGAAGCCGGATGACGGGCGGCCCCTGCTTTTAGCCAAGCTGTCGTCGAGCTCCTCCGTCCTGGAGCTAGGCCACAGCAGCAGCTCAGAGGGAGAGAAGGACTATGCTCCTCCAGAGTGGGACATCCCTCTTCCTATCAACAGCATGCGTGAGTGCACACTGGAAACTGTCCTGATCGTTCCTGGAGTCGGTTCAAGCTCCAAATCACTCACCACTTTTCTTTTTTCCCCTTGTTCAGCAGCAGACAGCCTCCAGCAGATCTCCTTGCAGACATTAAACGCAGATCCTTTCCTGAAGCGGTCGGCCACCGCAGGGACCTGCTCCCCTCCGCCCACCTCGCCCAGCTTACTGTCCCGAGGCACCTACAGCAGTGTGCTGAACAGCACCAGGTCTGTGGCCGGCTGCGTTTTCACTACCTTTCTCCATATTCCGCTAATGTGGGGGAAAAAAACAAACACGATTTTGCAATTACGGTGTTTCCAATAAATAAGAAATGCAATTAAAATCGCACGTAAATACGGTTGTTCACGAGAAAGTCATTACAAACCATGGAGGCAACGGATGTAAACATTTACATGAGACATATTGATAATTCATCCATGATGCCGGGGCTCATCATTCATCATCCATCAGAGGAGACGTTAGTGTCTGATTCAGGCATTGAAGCGACAAACCTCATACTTGGTGGCAGCTACATGAGGCATTTTCAGGAAATTATAGTGGATGATATTATAGAAGAGCTACGGATTTAACACATTCAAAAGGCACAACTTTTTCTGAGAAAGCTGCATATTACATGAAAAAAAAAATAACATCATCCTCCTCCCTGTTGTCTTGTCGTTTCTGCCAGTAGTAACATCCAGTTGTAGATCATGTGACTCTTAATTTGAAAAAGGTGTTTCCATTGCAGTTTTGCAAAATACGTATTTTGAAAAAAAAAAAAATCTTTACGCAGAATGTTAAAAAAACTTACGTTTTCTTTTTTGGTGCCATGTTTCCATTAGTCATGTTTGTTTCCACAATTTCAGTTTGCTCAATTTTATGGTTAGTGGAAACACAGCTACTAACATAATTTAAACTTCACACAGAAACTTCATTTAATTATACTTTTGAATTAGCTAATCATTATAGATGCGTTCATAGAAGAAACATTGGAGAAAATAGTAAAAACTAACATTTCCCACAATATCAAAGGTTTCAGTTTTCATTTACCGTCAATAACTGAAACTAATCAAGATCGCAACAAATCAGAACTCTTATTAGAAATTTTACGATAAATGAAAGCTCCTCGAGTGGCCCAGTCAAAGGCCAGACCTAACTCAACAGTCAAGAATTGGTGGCAAGACGTAAAACTTTATGTTCAGGGATGTTCTCCATAAAATCTGACTGAGTTTAAACGGTTTTGTAAAGAAGAAAAAAAAGTCACTGTAGATATAAAAATAAAGTTTGTGTCAAAATGGCTCAAAAAAAACTTTTTAAGTGACTCAAACAAACAGAGCTACGCTGAGAAAAGAGTCAGAAACTAAGCCCAGCTTTACAAAGCACAAAAAGCAGCGTTCTGCAGAAACGCGTTCTGAGTGTTCGCTGGTTCCCATCGAGCTGAACCAGAAAAAGGCCCCAGGAAATAATCTCACACCGAAGCGCCACTAACCACTTCCTGTATTAGTAGACTTGTATTTCTGTGTTGCCACATCCTGATGCTCCTTTTATATCAGTTTAGCTTCTGAAGAAGCCATTTCATCCACTCTGCCCTGTGCGGTTTCCACGTTCATTATCTCCTCCTCGGCTTCAGCCCCTTTTACTTGTTGCTTTCTCTTCAATAACTGGTAGTGAGAGGGAGAGCTGAGCGTATTGACTTGGTTCACAGACCGCTAACGGTGGCTGATAACTTTGGTCGTTTCCCAGAGTTTTCTCTCTGTGCCTGGCTGTTTTTGTGTTTTCCACATACTGCCTTTTTATTCGACGCCATCTGCAAACACGGTGGTTGCTTAGAAAACGTTTGATTCGTTCAGACAATCACATTTTCTGCACAATTAAATGTGAATAAACTGGGATGAAACATGTCGATGTGCATGAACAAATGAACCGCTTCATAACACTTTAATGGGCAGACACACATTTTTATATTTGGAAATTATTTAATTACCATTTTCTGATGTATCCAGGCGTTTGGGGTATAAAAAATTACGCTTTTGCATATTTGTTTTAAATAAAATTTGAAATATTGTAAGCAATGAATCTACCTTGTTTTTATATGTTTTGCATTTCAAAATGTAAAAACAAATACCACAAATCGGTATCAATTCAATTTAGCAGCAATTAACCAACTTGAGACATTTGTTAAAAGAAATTCAATTGAACCCCGTCATTGTTATTCGGCATGCATGTAGTGACAGTGGATTGGTAAAATTGTCCTTTAACAGGAAGAAACCTCCAGCAGAACCAGAACCTGACTCTGTACAAGGATCAATCTTCCTCTAGCCTTAGAAAATCTGCACTGAAATACCCTGAATTCATAAATAATACACAATAAATTAAAATAGTCTACATTTGAGGGTAAAACAAAGCTTAAGCACTGTTTTAATAGCGATTATCTATAAATTTAATGAAATTTGAGTGCAACTATTCCTCTTTTGTACCCTAACTGGACAACGTATCCCCCAGGTTACGGACATTTCACGTCTCGATATGTAAGCTGTTTAAATGTAATTAATATTTTTTTGAAAATATATATACTGCTCAAAAAAATAAAGGGAACATTTCACTTTAATTTTGTGTGTGGCTCCAAATCCAGGCCTCCATTGGTTAATAAATTTGATTTCCATTGATGATTTTTGTGTGATTTTGTTGTCAGCACATTCAACTTTGTACTGAACAAAGTATTCAATGAGAATATTTCATTCATTCAGATCAAGGATGTGTTATTTGAGTGTTCCCTTTATTTTTTTGAGCAGTGTATATTAAATCACTCTTAAAGAATATTTTACAAAAGCAAGTCCTCTCACATCAGTATGTATATGAAAAATAACTCATACCTGACAATGTATGTCTTTGTCCATGCGGTCCGCCATTTTGAACTTTATATACCTGCGTTAGTTTGTTTTTAAACTAGCGGTGCAAAGTGCAGGTGGTTGACGGCCCTCTTGTCTACGGCGTGTGAATTTTCTGTATCGCATAGGATGCAAAACCCATTAACGCTGTTGTAGTTTTCCTCAATAATGTAGCTATTAATTGTTTTCCACGAGTCGGGACGATTTCTCCGTAACGTTGTACAAACTGCTTTATGAATAAGCTGGATTAGTTTGAAAATGCTTCTAAAGATTTGCCTTTGTTTTGTTTTCCCAGCGAGCTGAACCAGAAAAAGGCCCCAGGAAATAAGCCGTCTGCAGGCGCACCACTCCCAGGCAAGAACGGCAACCCCACTTTCGCCGCTGTAGCCGCAGGTTACGACAAAAGCCCAGGTGAGTTTGCAGCGAGCGTGGTACCGCAGCCCCAACAGCAGCTGCGTTTCCCTTACAAACTCGCGCAGAACTTTTTCCGTATCCTGCAGATGTCGAGGAAAAAACACAATTTTGCAATTGCGGTATTTCCATTAAATAAGAAATTAAATGAAAATCACACATGGATAAGTGTGTTCACGCGGTATTTGGAAGCGGCTATGGATATATGCAGAGTTTTCGGGAAATTGCAGTCTGAGTTTTTACAGAAGAGCAACAGATTCAACCATTTTTTAATGACAACTTTTCATTAATCGTGTGCTGCGGTATACAAACCAGTGTGATGCTGAAAGTTTATTTTTTTTGTGAAAAACATTTTTTCTTAATTTGATTGTTTCCATTAAATGAATCTATGTTCATAATTCCAATTTGCGCAATACAAAGGTCAAAGAAAACGCAACCATATAATTGTGAAAATTGTAATTCTGAAAATACATTTACTCCCATTTTGAAAAACTCACGTTTTTTTGATACGTTTTTGCACTAGGATGTCGTGTTCTTTTTCGAAATTTGTGTTTTTCACAAAATACACAAATTTTGCAAGTGTTTTTGTGGCAAACCACTTGAAACGTCTTTTTCATCTTCTCTACTCCTTGCAGAAAAGACGGTAAAGATGACAGGGAGCTGTCAGACGATGGTGGCGTGATTTTTAATGTCAATCTTATTCACGCTTGACTTTATTCACGTTTTTTATGTAATAAAAAGGCAGTATGTGGCATTTACGAAATCGTGTTTGGTGAAATATTGACAAAGTTATGTGCACATTTGTAACGGAAACGCAGCCAGTGATGGGGTTGCCTCAGCAGTAAGGTTGGATGCTCTCTGCAGGCGGCTCCGGCCCGGGAAAAGGAGACAACCAAGCCAAGACTCTGGCCAACATGATGTCAGTGGAAAGCGACAGTTCAGACAGGTACAGGAAAAAAACAAAAAAAAAACATACATTCAGTCTGAAGCATCTACGCGCCATTCCTAATTTTCTTCTTCCCCTTTTTTTTTTTTTTTTCCCCTTTCCTCCTGAAGTTCTGGATTATGGAGTCCGATTGACACGGTCGGCAGTCCAAACTACAAATCTGACAACTCTTTCTCTGCTTTCGGACCCAACAGCTCCTTCAACCTGACACAAGGTACGTAACCTGATCCTGCCTGATCCCAACATGCTCGCCTGATCCCGAGCATGTTGCGTAACATGGTTAGACAGCCAAAGTCACGCCATGTGTTCTCGTGCGTCTGCTTTAGTTTTCAGTGGGATGAATCTCCCAAAGCCTTCGGAGCCTCAGCCGAGCTGGCCCGAGTTCACCCCGGCCATCTGGGACATGCCCAGCAGCGACCCCCTGCACTCCTGGCCCAGCAGCTCCGGCTCGCCCACCGCCCCGACGGCCGTAAGCTCCCCGCCCCACAGCGCTTTCGGTCACCGCCGTGGCTCGCTCTGTTCAGTGATTCCATTGTTTTTTTGTTTTTTTTTTGCCACAGTCGTTCCTGGGAAACACTTGCAGCCCGTGGTCTGCCACCACGCCTTTCAGCAACTCCATCTGGTCAACGGGCGCAGATTCCACACTGCACCCGTACTCACCGTCAACTGGCTCGGCTGCTCTGACCACTCTGGTGAGCGGCGCCGCCCCGTCACCGTCACAGTCGCCGACGACTCCCTCGGAGATGAGCAGGACCTTCAACCCCTGGAGTGGATGGCTTCCAACCCTGACCAGGCGCAGCTCCGAGCCCTGGCCCAGCTCCTCTGATACCGGCAACTAAGCAGCACCTGGCAAAAGTTACCTGTACGCTAAACGAGTCTTTTACTATCAGAGAAGCCCCGCCCCCTCCTCCAGACATCAGCATTACGGGGAGCTATGGATTAGCGCCACGTTTATTTCTCTGCAGCTTTTTTATTCCTGAGGGCAGTGATGCTAACTTTTTATTTGGGTTTGTTTTAACAGGATACCCCTGAAATAAGCGCACTGTAAAACCACAATGCACTTTTGTTCTGGTTTCTAGTGCAAATATATTAGTATACTTGATATAAGGAAAAAAAAAACTTAAGTAACTTTTCAGCAAGATAAAGGAGCTTGTTTTGAGCCAATAATTCCTTAATACTGAAGAGAAAGTACTAGTGCTTTTTCCTTCATCTTGCTGAGAAGTTGCTTGTAAGTTAGCTTTTTTCTTATTTCAGGTGTACCGAGATATTTGCACTAAAAACTAGATCAAAATTACTTGGTGGTAATTTGTGTTTTTGCAGTGCGCAGATGGCATAGAAAGGCTATTAATGCTGCATTCCTTCCCAGAAACATGGCAGAGCCGCTAAAGGTTTAGTATTAAATAACTTATTTGAAGCCACATTTCACATTTCTTATTGGTTTCTTAATATTAAAAAATGTGTTTGTTTTTTAAACAAACAAATTTCTTTGTTTAAAAAACAAATTTGTTTTTTAAAACAGAGGCCAAAATTTACAGTCATTCACATCGGGATCATTACACTTTGCTTTTTATTCGGCAGAAGGGATCTTTATTTAAAAAAAAATAAATAAAATTGGATTTGTATTGGATATTTAGCTTTTTTTTTGGTATACTCATCCCATAAAAGTTTTAGGAACATTTATGTTGTCCATTTTTAAAGTGGAATTATTTGGTCTAACGATCAAGTAAAACTAAATTCCTCAGTTTGGGGTTTGAACTGTACTCTTGTCGCCTTCGTTTGTCTGCAAATTTAATTAAAGGATTTCAGCAGAAAATCTGGGTTTTCCTCTTCATTTACTCTTGAATTTTTTTTTGTAGTGTCTCAAGACATTTGTTGTGAATATGCACGAAATAAACTAAATTGAATTGTTTGTACAAGTTCTGACAGGAAATATGTGGTAATGAAGAATTTGTTTATAATGTGATAATCTGCTTCAAGCATCACAAGTATAGTTTCTGAAACAGTTTTTAAATGTTTTGCCGATTACAAATCTGACAAATTATCACCACAAGTGATCACATAACGGATATACTGAATGAATTAAAACTTTTTTTTAAAAAAAAGCTGACATTGGATCAAATTTGCTTCACTTTCATCAGAGTGTAGTGATTACAGGAACACAAAGAAAAGCCTTTAAGAATGTCTTTGAGAATCTTGACTGCAGAGAAAGTCCAAGCAAGATGGAACCAGAACCTGGTTTTAATAACTTAAGTGAAAGAAAAAGGAATCGTGATTTTTAAATGTTTTTCATGAAAAACATTTTTTGTCTGGCAGTTTTGCTTTCCAGGAAATGCGTAGAATATGCTCAGGTAAGACTTGAATCTTTCTCTTACCTGTCCATTTTTTTTTACCCAGTATGAATAATACCATTGAAAACTTTTTTTTTTTTTTGTAAACTGACATTTTGATTAGTTTCGCTAGTAAATTATTAATGTTTTGAAATAGTTCTGCCTCAAAGTGTGGTTGATCTGGTTAGCGATGTTGGACTGTTATTTTGAATAGAACTAGAGGAAAGCTAACTTCTCAGCAGACCCCACACATCCTGGACACAAGCTGTTTAAACCTTTTACCTTCAGCTAAAAGGGGTTATTGCAAAAACCAGCCAGTTTCTTACCCCAATCTGTCTTTTATGAACATAATGAACATCTTGCAGTCAGAGCAGTCGGCAACTGTGAATATAATGTTCTTTAGCTGTCTTTTTAAATTTCCCTAAAGTTTACATATTTCAGCATGACAGGAGTATGTGAAACCAAAGTCAAATTCCTTGTTTATGAACAGAAACAAAGGATTTATCCTCTCAAACACAAACGGAGCAAAAGTTACATTTCATTTTCTATCATTACTTTTATTAGCATTTTAATGCATTTAATTTATTATAATCAATTCTTCAATATGTTTTTGTAGAATAAGGTGGTAAGAAATTATGATGTATTGAATTCCTGAAGGCATGTTCCATTTCTCTCCGGGATATTTTAATAAGTACTTTAAGTTCTGCCCCACGAAGGGCAGAGTAACCGGTCAGTCTTCCTCTGATTATGAGTTAACATCTTTAGCTTTTCTGTCTGGATGCTTATTTTTGCTTATGAAATACTGTCTGGAATCTGGACCAGGTGCTACAAGGGTGCAGCTGTTTGTTCTTTTTAGAGCGTGTGCTGTTCCTCTTCCTCAAAAAGATAAAAAACATGTCAGCATGATGCAACAATTCATGCTTCCGTTGCAGCGCTACCGGGTGTCTGCTGCCCTCTGCTGGACTATAAGGAAAAACTACACCTCTTGGATTCTTTCACTTGTTTTGTTAAAGAAGCTGATGAACTTGGGTATATTTTAAAATCTAAAACTGATTTTTTTTTTCTTTTACATGTGATTTAAATCCCTATGTTATAGTTAAAATACAGTTTTTTAAAAATTCAAGTGTTCAACACCAAAACCTTTAAAATGAAATGGCCTTAACAAATGATTCCAAGAATAACACACAACAGATTAACACCTAAAAAATATATATTTTTTAGGGTGATATTTTCACTGAAATGTATCTTGTTTAACTAGAAAGAGGAAACACAAAGTTTTGTCTTTCATAAGTCATAACCCATGTTTGTTTTAGATTTTCGGTGTATTTTCCTATATGAAATTGGTCCATGCAAAATGTCCAGCAATTATTTACAAATCTACAAATATTACAGAAAACTAACATTCACTGTGGTAATTACTTGGCCTTCATGTGCAGGACATTGATTGTTGCGTTGATCCTTGAATGTCTCTACCAATCCAAAGTCGAATGTGACACCATCTGATTGATGGTTAAAGTTTGGTCCAAACTCTGACCCAGATAATAATGGCATACAGGGGGGGAAAAAACAGCAACAAAAAATGTTTATCCTTGTAAAGTTTGTCCCTCATTTGAAGGCATTGTCAGAAGAAAAATGAACCTTACAGCTGAACGGGTTACTTCCTCCACGGTTGTTTGAGAGACTCCATTAGGAGCCGACCAAACTTCTTCACATTGCATTTAGACATTACCCTCACGGCGTGGCTCTTCTTCAGAGACTTTGTGCGATCCAGCACCAACATGCCGCGGCTCATGGAGCCCTGCAGCTCCACGCGCACCGGGCACTCGATGCTCTCCAGCACCGTGCTGCCGTCCACGCAGGCCGCCATCGCGTAGGAGTCATAAGAGACGAAGCCAGGCCCGAAGTACACGTCTCTCTTGTTCTTCATGGCTTCTTTGGAGTAGGCCCAACACTTCGATGTCACCGCCTTCATGAAGCGGGCCGCCGGGAAGTCCTGGTTGACCAGCTCTTCAAAGAACTCCTGCGAAACGATGAGTTGTGGGATGGGTCATACAACTGCGCTTGAGGGCCATTGTCGATGGAAAATCTACATTTCTGCCAGAAAAAAACTAAGGAATTTTTAGATTAAAGTCAGAAATGTTCTAAAAAGACAAGGACATTTCTGAATTCCACATGTTGAAAATTTGAGAGGAAAACTCAAAATTTTGATATCACAGAAATATTACTCTGTGATTAATTTCAACATTTCTGAGTTTCAAAAGTAAATACTTTTCTTTATTTTTGAGAAATTTTCTGAGTTTCTAAAGTCAACCGTTTTAGACTTAGACTTAAACTGTTCTGAGATTAATCTATAAAGAAAGGCGTTTTTTTTTGGGCGGAAACCTATTCCTTTTTAAATCTACCTGTCCATAATATGCCATAGTAACATCATCATCCAGTGTAGTTTTCATTTACGAGACCTCGCAAAAGTATTCATGCCCCTTGAACTTTTCTTATTTTTGTCATGGAAACACTTATGGACTGTAAAATTGTTTTACAAGGCACTCTTTGATCAGCCTACCCAAGTCAGGGCATTTCTGCAGCAGTATTCCCATGTAGTGAGGTAAGTAGGGCAGATGAACTCTTCTAGAACAACGTAAGCCGACTCTGGATCCATTGCAAAGTTGAACTCCGCACAGACTGTCACGTTCCCCTTTCCTGCAGTAACAGAAACGAGCATTTCGAGGCCAGTCATCTCGCACATGGCAGCATTTGAACTGCTTCCTTACCTTCCATGTTGCCTCCCATGATGAAGAGCTCTCCGAGCTTTTGGGGAAAACGTGGATCCAGTCTGACGGCCAGCGCCAGGTTAGTGAGCGGGCCCAGGGCCACCAAGGAGACCTGTGGTGGTAGGAGATATTGGAACGCCAGAGAGTCGCCCACACACATAAAAATACTAGGACTTCTTACCTGATTCTCATATTTAGATGCCAGTCTAATCATGGCATTGACAGCGTGCTCCTGTTGAATTTTCTCCTTCCACTGAGGATCTTTGTCCTCTAGTACATCCCCAAGTCCGTCACCTCCAAAGTGGTCACTGAATGGGCTCCAATTGACTCCAACAAGAGGACCAGCACTGCCTTGAAACACTGGAATCTGCAGGAGTGAGGACAGGAAATGTAAAGCCATGAATAAGGACTGTAAACCTTTATTCTAAAACATTGGAGTGTAATTCTTCTTCAGGTTCTGCTCCAGCAGACGCACCCCCTGGCGATCGCAGACAGAGAGAACCCGCAAAATGTTCTGACAGACGTTCTCCACCGTGGCGTTCCCAAACACGCAGGTCACGGCCAGGACCTCCAGGTTGGGCGCCGCCAAGGCCATCATTATGGCCTGAGCATCGTCAATGCCGCAGTCTGTGTCGATGATCACCAACTTGTTTGCCATGGTTCACCTTGTTGTGATCCTGGACACACCAAACATACCAAGAACTAAATCAGTGGGGTTTCTTTTGGCTCTAGTGGCCTTTATTTGAAAGTAGTTTGACAGGAAAGAGGGTAATGAGAGAGGGGGAAGACATGCAGCAAATGTCACCAGGCCGGGAATCAAACCTGTGACCACTACCACGAGAACTAAGGCCTCTATACATGGGTTGTGCTTTGCCGCTGCTCAGCACCCCCCAAATCAGTGTTATTTTTCAAAGTTTATCTTAAAGGTATAAAAATAAAGCAAACGTTAATGGAAAGGAAAGAATTCTAAGTTTTATGTAATTATTGTCAAATTAGATCTCTTAAGAGCCTGTCTAAACAATTATATAAACATCAACAGTTGCCCAGGGCGTCAAGATGCTAGGGGTATCATAAAATAATTTATGGACATAATTATGTTGTCAAATGTGTTCTACAGACAAACGGACCGTACTTTAAAAAGCAATGTGTCATGGGATGTACTATGCCAAGCTCATTTATGGCGCATTCAGACTAGCCATGTTTAATCCGCTTTAATAAAACTTTAGTTTGTTTGCTAACAAAGTCCCGTTTGTTTGGGGAGGCATGAATGCGTAATGAATTTCTGACGTGGACTCTGGTCGCCTAAAAATATAAATGTCAGTTCGGTTGAAGTGAACTCTGGTGCGTTTTGAATGCATATGTGGACAGGAGAGCGCTCCACAGACAGGATGCGGACTGTAGCGCAAGGCATTCTGGGTAAATACAATCAAAACAAACATGAGTCTAGCCGCGCTATAGGTCTTTTACCAAAGACAAAAAAGAAATCCACTAGCTGCTAAATTTTGAGGCTACTCCGTTTTTGTTTACATTTACATTGTCTTCTTCTGAGGCTTTTGTGTCATTTCCTTCAGTAGTTATTGGTGCAGCGCCACCGCCTGGAAGGAGGTGAACAGGTTTTTCAAAGGATTTGCTCCGTCTGACGCAGTGCACTGTGAAAGCAAACCGCACCAGCTGAAAACATAAATGCTGCGATTTTGGTCCCCAGTTGAACCAAGTCTACCGAGTTATCAGGTGTGAAAACATATTTTGAAGACATGTGCTGTTACAACCAGCTGTAGAGAACTCTCTTGGTGTCACTTAGTACAAATGTCGATTAGCTGTTGCTGAAGGATGAAGCTAAGGGCTAGCATGAGAATGGCCAAGACTAAAGTTGACTTCCATAGCTAAGCCCACATCTATGTATACGCACGGTCAGTGTCAGGAAATGCTTCAGGTTACATCAAGCTCCGGGTGATAGGTTTTCTTTATTTTTAGTCCACTCCTGTGTCTCGCTAAAGAAGTTTGGACTCAACAGTTTAAGAGCTTAAAACTTCCCTAGATCTTTGAGGCCTTTGTGGTTCATTCCTTAAAGGTCATTGAAGAGTGCGCTGTTCTGTTCTCTGGTAAACAATAAACCACAAGTGAAGTCCTTTTGGTTACAAAGCTAATGTTTGATCCCCAGGATTTCTGCACAGGCTCACTAAGATGTTACATCTACCAATTTACAATTTCCTAATAAAATCCTTTACAGATGAAAGAAACCATGATACACATTGTCGCATTTTAGGAATCACGTTTCCTTGCATCTTTTAATCTCTAGATGTGAACAAGCTGACTGACACACACTTTGGACGCACATTTTTAAGAATTTTGTTCAAAATAAATTGGAATCTTTGCATTGTTTTTCCTTTCAACAATACACATTTCAGTTTATGGTTGTATGTTAGCAAAAGTGGGTAAGAAGTCAAGCTGTATAATTCTAAACAGTACCCAATCTCTGATAGCTCTCACAAACTATAATTTGCTGTGCCGTAGCTTGAAAATGTTAATAAACTTACTCTTTTGCCAATTTAAAGTTGTATGAGGAAGTATAATATGTTCTACTCTATACTTTACTGTTTAAAAAGTATTGCCAATAAACACCTGACTTACCTCAGTGTATGGTTTAAACACCCACTTGAGTTCTTTCTTGTGATTGGTTTAAAAATGTGGAACCGTTGCAATACGAACTGATGGCGGGGGGTGAGATTCGACGACAGTGATGTACAAATACTACTTATTTTAAATACAGCGTTATAAAAGTTATATTTTTCAAACTAAAAATCCTTGAAATGTTAACTACATGTGCATGTATTATTTTTATTCCATTTATTATTGTCTTTATTTTGAAATATTTGTTTGGCTCTTCCCGAAATTTTGTGTCCGGAATGGTACAGTCCTGTGAGCCTGCTTGGGAGGAAGATACGGGTCAGCAGGGCGAAGTAACGGGATTTTCAGCGTTAATTGTTTACGGCAACGGAGTTATTGCTCGGTAAATGTCAATGTGAAATGGCGAGCAGTTAGCTGACCTCCGGGTCCCTAGAAACAGCCGAGAGAACAAAAAAAAACAAAAAAAAACCCACCACGCCGACTAGAGGGTATTGTTTATGCCAGCTAACTCCAGAGTCGGAGGGATGTAGCTGCGCTCGTTCAGCTGCGGCTTCACAGGTGACATGATGTTTAGTTAATGTTTAATAGCCACAGAGCTAGCACCAGGCGGGCTAGCCGGGCTCTTTCTCTGGTTTCCTAATACGCGACGACTCGTCTTGGGTTAAAGGTAATGTATTGTTAAATTATTTTCACTATATTGCTTTGCTGTGCGTTAAACAACTGAGTCGGATCTCTGTTTTTCATGTGTTGAAAGTAACCTCCGCGTGAGGAGTCTGTGACATCACCTCCATCTTTCCTCCAGCTCTGCTCTTTTATCCCCAGAGAAGACGCCCTCATTCTCGGCCACCTCCGTCCTCCATCACTGCACGCAGCGCCCCGATGCCTAACACATCAGAAGGTCAAGGAGCGAATCTCCCCCGGCCCGCGGAGCAGTCGGGGCTGCAGAGGCCCGCGGATGGAGAGGAGGAGGAGGACCATGGGCTGATCAGCTCTCTCGCCCGGGACGCCGCGAGGCTGAGGCGGGCTTCGAGTGCTGAGCTTCACCTGCAGTGGACCTGCCCGGTCACGCACTCCAGGGAAAAGTTCTACACGGTCTGCTCCGACTACGCTTTGCTCAACCAGGCGGCCTCCGTGTACTGCTGTCCGCCGAAGGTGGCCAGGAACAAGCAGGAGGACGGGGCCCCGCTCGGGAAGCCCAAAGCCTCCTCGGACTTCAGCGGCGGCCACACTGGGGGGGGTCCTGTGGGGTCGGACGGGGACTGCGACGTGGATGAGGTGTCCTCCGGCCACGCTAAGCCTCTTCTGGCTTGGGAGATTGACACAGCGGACTTTAATACTGTATTCACTAGGAAAATAAGAACCAGTAAGCTTACCATAAACATCTACTTTAATTGGCTGCATGGTCGTTAACTTCCATATCAGCTATATACTTATTGGACAGTGTTGATCCAATAATTGTCTGCCCTATTTTTTCCAGGTAATGGGAAGAAATGCAGCTCTAAGAAGATGAGGGCTGCAGACAGACCCAGCAGGAATCTGCAGGATGTCCCTGTTCATGCATCACTGGAGGAGATCAAACAGAGGAAAGTGCTGGACCTCAGAAGATGGTAACATTGATCTCTGTTCTTTTGTCTTCTTCGCAAAAAACTTGCAGTTCCCTTTACATTCTTTAAAATGTATCATATTGTGCCAATTTATAGGAGAAATATTATGTAAAATCAACATTTTTGAGCTCCACATCAATATAATGTTATTCCCTCATCCAAAACATAGCTGGAGTGTTTTTTTTTATTCTTGCAAGCATGTTTGAGAAATCCTTTAATTTCCATGACAACATTCATGCCGTGAAAAACCCCTAGGTGGGCCTAGCTCCGCCTTCGAGACGCAGCTCCTCGTCCGAGCTGCAGTTTCCTCACTCAGATCCTTCACACTAGCCAGCAGAGACATGTTGTGATGGCTTCCTGAAGGCGGAGTTTCAGAAAGAGCAGGAGTTTTTAAAGCGGTAAAGGCCTAATTTCAAGGCATTAACGTTTCTTTTAAATCATATTTGATATATACAGCATTTTATAACAACTGCAGATAACCCAGTTACTTGATTGTGCTATGAAATGGCACCATGTGCCTGGAAAACACACAAAACTTTCTTTAAAGCCTCAAAAAACCTTGTTATATTTTGGTGGAATTTAATGCAAGATGAGGCGGAAATCTGATGCATGGTTCTCAAAAATCGTTTGCAAATAAAAGATCTGAAAAAACATTATATGTATTCAGCTACTCTGAGACATCCCAAGAAAAGTATTTTTTTTGGGACGTCTCCACCAGCATGGAGACTGAAATCTTTTGGCTGTTTTGCTGATCATGATGCTGCCGCCACCATGTATCACAATGTGATAGTATTTTCTTAGTGACATGCACTGTTGATAGTGTTTTACATGTGTTTCAGAAATTATATTTGGCACAAAAAAAAGCTGCATTTATAAGTTAAACTATACAAATGTAGACTTGTGTATCAATAAGGTCATTGGATTTTATTTAGAGGTGTCAGAAGAAAGGTTGAAAATGCACTCCACTTTATAATTCCATCCACTTTGTAATTGTAGGCTAATATGAGAATAATATTGTGAAATTTGTGATTGTAATGTGACAAAATGCGGAAAAATGCAAGAAGTTTGAATACTTCTGCTAGGCACTGTTAGGCTAGATAAGAGGCTGGGGTTATTACTTGACAATACTGTAAATGGATCCATTTCAGACAGTCTGATGGTTTACTATAAATTTTAATTTATTTATCAACCAGTGTTTTTTTTTTTCTGCCTCCTTGTTTATCGACTGAGGGTTCAGTCGACAGTGAATGCCTTAGAGGTCAATTCCAAACATCGATGTGATGCAGAATGACCTTAGAGTCTCTTTAAGTCCCAACATATAAGCATATAAAACTATAAAGCAACATTGGTTTTGCAGCTACTATCCTGCCGACCTTTAATTGTAACGGGTTTGGACAGACGGGAAGCCGATTTCATTTTGCAGGAGACAAAAAAAAAAAAAGCTTCATTTGCATAATTTCCTAGAAACCTTAAGGCACGTTTACAAGAATTATTAGTGCTGATAGGGGTCAGAGGTGTGAGCCACAGGTCAGAATTTGAGCTGTTCCACCTGCTTTGTGTGAGACGACGTTTGTCCCTGACGTTAACCCTTTACATCTCTGTTCCTGCAGGTACTGCATCAGCCGGCCGCAGTACAAGACGTCTTGTGGCATCTCCTCTCTAGTGTCCTGTTGGAACTTCCTGTACAGCACTCTGGGTGCAGGAAGGTGAGTGGCTTGAGTCGCTCCGGTCTTATTTAGTGTGAGACTCCTGAGCCCATACACTCAATATCTAATCCAGTTAGCTTTGCGTTAAGAAGACCCAAATTATGTACGTATGCATTTTTAGAACCTGGACCTGCCGATTCCAATTTTTCTTGTAGTGAGGTACAGAGATCTCCTGTTGGCAGTGATGGTTGACTCTAAACGATAAATTATGGGTGCCTTCTTTTTGATTCATGACTTTTCCGTTGAGTTTACTGTAGGAACTATTCAACAGTATCAATCAAAAGTAAAGTGATTTCTGTTGTATATGAAAAAAAAACCAATAAGGGATTCCATTCAAATAGTCACTTTTTAGGACATTTCACTCATTTTTTGTTGGTCCTGGTCAGTACGTAGATGTTGGGTGAATGCCAAGTTTACTTGATCTTGAGAAAGCTGCCCCTCACAATCTGTCTGGTTATGTAAAGAACATGGAGTTGTACTCACTGAATATGAAAGTTTCATGTGTGAAAACAATCTTCTCTGTTTAACTTCATGTCCGTTATTTGCTTTGCTAGCCTTTCACCCATCTCCCAGGAGGAGGCGCTGCACATTCTGGGCTTTCAGCCTCCTTTCGAAGACATCAAGTTTGGCCCCTTCACTGGCAACGCCACGTTGATGCGGTACACAAATGGTTTCCCTCCTAGTTTTTAGCAAAAGAAAAGCACTTATTACACCTTCTTAAACGGTCCGATCCCTTTTCCCCCCAACCCGTCCTTACAGGTGGTTCAGGCAACTCAACGACAATTTCCGAGTGCGAGGTTGTTCCTACATTTTGTACAAACCTCACGGTAAACACAAGACAGCAGGAGAAACGGGTGAGTCTCCTGTCGGCGGATCCCTGCTGGAGGAGTGATGTTGGAGGAGTAACGGTTGCTCTCTGCTCCATAGCTGAAGGCGCGCTGATGAAGCTGACCCAAGGCTTGAAGGATGAGTCCATGGCCTACATTTACCACTGTCAGAACCACTACTTCTGCCCAGTGGGCTTCGAGGCTACGCCACTGAAAGCAGCAAAGGCCTACAGGTTGGTCATGTGACTCTTCATCTCGTAGAAGAATGCCATCACTTACAGCTTCTCTGAGTCCAAGATCCAGCCAGAGACCTTCGGTCAGCATCGTCATAAGAGACTGACTGCTTGTCTCCTGTGTGAAGGGGTCCTCTGCCCACAAATGAAATGGAACACTGGATCTTAATCGGCGAGCCCAGTAGGAAACATGCAGCCATCCACTGTAAAAAGTATGTTTCTCTTCAGTTCAGTAGGGAAATGTAATTGTTTCTCCTGCTGAGCTGCTGATCAGGACCTTCTCTGTGCAGATGGATGGACATCGTGACTGACCTCAACACACAGAATCCAGACTACCTGGACATCCGCCACACAGAGCGGGGACTGCAGCGCCGCAAGACCAAAAAGGTTCCTGTTCTAAAGCTTGGTACATTTTCATCATCAGGGTTCCTACAGTGGCTGGACAAGTCGGGATATTTAGTAATTATTCGTAATATCACATCTGTATTAGTATTGAAAGTATTTTTCTCTCTTTCGTTTTTCCTTCATGTCTTCTTTCCTGCCTGTTCTACTTCCTTCATATCCAACTTGCTTCATTCTTCCTTCCTACCTAATTTCCTTCCCCCCATTCCTTCCTTACTTCCTTTTTCAGTCTTTTCCTTTTCCCTTCATTTGCTGCTATACTTCCTTCCTTCCTTCCTTTCTTCTTTCCTTTTTTCCTTCCCTCCTTCCTTTGTCTTTATTTCTATCCTTCTTTTCTTTCCTTTCTTCTATCCTACTTTCCTTTCTTGCTTCCTTTCTCATGTCACACTTACTTCCTTATTTCCTGGTTTACTTTCTTCTTTTTGACAATTTTTTTCTGTTACCACTGTTTTTTTTTTTTGTACTTTTTGTTGTTGAGCTCCCAGTCTTTGAGCATAGAAGGCCTCCTTTTCAGTCATTATAATCTTTGGTTCTTCCTATACTAAAATGAATTTGCCTATTTTAAATCAAACTTTTAAAATGGCCAATAATTTAAAAAAAAAAGCTACGATGTAGGAGCCCTGCTGTGTTCCACACTGAAGTGGTGCCTCTCTGAACAACGTGTGTGACAGGTGGGCGGTAACCTGCACTGCATCATGGCCTTCCAGAGGGTGAACTGGCAGAAGCTCGGCCCCTGGGCTCTAAACCTGGAGAATCTGCGCCACGACTTCCAGCAGCCGGCCTCGGACCGGGCCCAGGGCAGCGTGGCCGACGACTCGGAGGAGAGGACGCCGTCCAAGCGTCTGGCCCAGCTGGGACGCTCGCAGAGCATGGGGAGTCAAAAGGACACCTGCAGCTGGAAACGGCTGTCCAACACCTCAGAGTACAGACAGAGGAGCTCCCCCGAGAGCGACCTGGAGGAGGACATCACAGACTGAGACGCTTCCTGTGGACATGCAGGGGCGGGACGTCATGACAACCGGCGATAAAACACAGAGCAGATGATTCTAAAGGATAGGCCCCCTAAAAAACCTGGCAAAGTGTTGGTTCAACTCATTGTTTTAACAGTTTTTATTTGTAGTTTTTTAGGAAATATTTAAATAGCGTTTAAAGGTCTTTGTCCTTTGACCTCATCACAGCTAGAAACCTTTTTCCTCTTTTGTGTCCCCACAAATGCGAACAATCCCCCTGAGCTGTGACTTTATATTTCTGATTTCAGGAGTGACGCAAATGCTGCAGCAGCTTCAAAATATAGGTTTCCACTATTTCATCTTAGCACTGCCAAAGGATTTCCTTGTTTTCCACAAGAACTCTAGCAAAAAGAGGTGAACCAAGACTTCTCTAGCTCTGGAATCAGACAAATTCCAGTCCGACTAGAAGCCTAACCATTTGGAAAATCGCATCCAAACTTTTCTGCACTGACATCAACACTCTCCGAAGAAGACTCAGTCTTAACTGTTTTTAATATTAGTTTCTGGTCTATGGACGGAGAATAGAGATACAAACATGGTCAGCTTTTGCAACAGTCATGAAAAATAATGGCAAATTATGAGGCGGAAAGAATTCACTGCAGCAGCGTATCAGTGCTGTTGTAGATGGAGACAGAAAAAAGAACATTTCTGCCCAAAACTCAGGAATTTTTAGATTGATGTCAGAAATGTTCTAGAAAGACGAGGAAATTTCTGAATTCCAAATATTGAAAATTTGAGAAAATCCCAAGTTTTGAGATTAATCTCAGTACATGTATAGATAAAACAAGGACATTTCTGAGTTTGAAAAGCCAAACATTTTCTCCTTTTTGAAACTCAAAATTTCCTAGTTTTTTTCTAGAAAATTTCAGAGATCTCAAAATTTCAGAATTTTTTTCGAGGAAATTTTAAACTTTTGAATTTTTTTTTTTTTTAATTTCTGAGATTAATCTGAAAATGTCTTTGGGCAGATATTTTCTATTTTTTTTCTATCTACAAAGGCCTTAATGCGTTGTACTGATGTGTAGGAAGCGCATGTATTTAGATGAATGTTTGGTAAAGTTTCATTAGCAAACACCGAGTTGCATCAACACTTTTGAAGGTTTAAAAACTTACTTTAAACATGAAAACTCTAGTTTTTTTTTTTTTTTAGTTCAATCACCCCTGAATGTAGGCAAAATGCCACATATGCTGCTCTTAACCATCATCTCTTTATCGTGGACACATTGGTGCGAACACAGTTCCAGTTCTTTGTCTTCACCTTAATCTGGCCGCAGTGGTACTGTGGGCTTCATGTCCAGCTAATTCTGCCTAGAAAACGCACAACAGCATTACCCACAATCCCGTTTGGTTCAGAAAACTCCAGTCCAGGGTTTATTGTACAGGTACAGTCAGTGGAAACGTCTCCCGCCTGGTTCCCAGTGGTTTAGTTCAGTGGAAATGACGTCCAAAGTGATGTGAAAACGGCCGATGTTCTCCTGTGATTTGTTGAAATCCTCAGTAACAGATGTGTGGATCGTCATGGGTTTTTTTTATTTATTATTATTATTGTTAAAGAGCTGTACATATGTGTCACATCTCTTTAAAAAAAGTGACCCTCATGTTTTCATTTCTGTAAACACGGTTTGGTTTGCAGCTTTGCGATACCATCGGTGTTTCCGCTAACACAGATGTGATTAAGCAAGCCTGTTCACGTGGGATTCTTGTAGTTATTTATTTTACAATAAAATCAGATATATTTTTTTTTAATAACACCATGAAGCTGTCCCATTTCTCTCTCTACAAGCGAATGCCGTGCAAAAGTATCCATACCTTGCTACAACAGCACACCTGTGTGTATTGTATTGAGATTTTCTGTTAGGCCAACGCAAAATAGTGCAGACTTGAAAGGTAGAAAGTAAACAGGAAGATGTCTCAACCAGCTTTGTGCGAAAAGAGACTCATACTCTTGTGGAAAACTGAGGTTCTGCCATCAAAATAAACAAAACACAAGAGCAAGCTTTGACCAAACATTTCTGAATTATTTATAATCCTGATGGGTTTAAATTTAAATAAAAGGTTTGTTTCTGCTAAAGGAGAATATTTATCTTTGGTGATGAACTCCAAGTCTTTCAAGTCGGAAGGCCTCCTTTCCATCACCCTAATCTGTTCCTCCCCTCACAGACTCTCGGAGCCTTATGTGTTTATTTTCTGCTTGGTGCAATACCTAAAAGACACAGTAGGTGGCATCATACGGCTAAATGGAGTCAGGTCAGCTCTCAGCAGGTGTGCTCATATTTTGACCGTAGTCGTCGTTTGTTGCTGTTGACCACTGCGTTGCGGCAATTATGTGAACATTTTGGTTGTACTAAGTTGACTGCAGGTGTGCAACATTAAAACTAGCATCTTGTCAGAGACAGCAAGACCAATGAAGATCCTCAAGTGTTCGTTCATTGGATCCAGAAGGTCGACATGTCGACCCAGTGGCTGAGGTTTGTTTGGTTTTCATTGCTTATGAACGAGTCACTATAATACCAGATTCCGTGTTTGACTCTAGCTGGGCTAACCTGAACCTGACAGGTCAATCATTTTGTCCTAAACTACATGAATGCATTTAATCTGCAACCTTCACTGTTTTCTGTCAGCAGACCCCATTGCCTTGCTAAAGTGTACACCTCCCCCGAAACGTCTTCATTATTCAACCACAAACTTGAATCTATTTTTGTTTTAGGGGGTTTATGTGACAAACCAACACAAAGTGATAGTTCTCCTTAAAACTGTGTTTTCCACGTAGGGCAGACAGATAAAGGTTGGTCCCTCCCCTTCAGATAACTGTATTTTATTTATCATTTAATTTATTAGTTATTTTATTTTCTAATTAAACTTCAAATATATATATATTTTTTAAATTAAAAATGCATTTAATTTTGTGGTTGTTATGCCCTGTGCAAGTTTTATTCTCACATGTTGAGATGGACTGGTAATCCGGCTCTGCATCACATGTCAAACGCATGGCCCAGGGCCAAATCTGGCCCTGCATAGCTTTTTATGTGGCCCTCTAGACTCTAAAGGGATGCAGAAATAGAACAGTCAAGATAACAGTGTGCTTAAATATTATTTTATCATTCAAATCACAGCAGTTTTTATCTGCCAAAATACATCAATCAGTCGCTTCACTTTTTTTGAAAATTATCATGGAAATTCACATAGTCAATAAATCCCTGCACATTTTTTGCGCTATGTATTTGTACTTTTTATTTCCACTTGCAGTCCTATGAGTAACAAGTAAGAAAAAGTAGCATTTCCCCATCATACATAAGTGCAAATATTTCGAAAGTTAGTACCACAAACACTTTGATTTTTATTGTAAAACCTCCCAAAACAATCGCAAAATTGTGAATAATATTGAATAAATAATATATTAAATAATATAATTTCATTTTAAGAATTTATATTTAAACAGTTCGTTAACGGGTTTTAGCAATACCATTGGCCCTTTTAAAAACATTCATGATCTTGATTTGCCACAAAATCAAATTGAGTTTGACATAATTTGCTCTACATCGATAGGATGAAAATACAAATGTTAAACCCCAAAACGACCAATTATTTTATTTATGCAGAGAGACTCTGTGAACCACTGTTCCATCAAATATCACTTTATTGAAGTTAATCCGACATGATGAAGGAGAGCTTTAAGTTTTTACAGGTTTTGCAGCAGGAGGGGCTTTGACAGGATCGTAAATGTTCTTTATGTGTTGCTGTCGGCCGGATCTGATGAAGACGTGCTGCTTCCTTTCAGCTGCTGCCTCAACGCCGCGATGTGAGCCGGACCGATACGGCAGCAGCCACCTGGAGCGCATAGAGACGGAGCTCAGAGGAGACGCTGTGAAATGGCACGTGGGAAAGCGACGGACCTCACCTAACAGAGCGGCTCCCTGCTTCAGCCAGGCGCCGCTCAGCTCAGGCGTCCATCCTGCCGTCTGCTCTGACCTCTGCCATCTTTGTACGAAAAGGAAACCCAGACGGGTTTGGTGAGAACGGAAGCTTCGAGCGACAGAAAAGCAGAACCGCCACCACCAGCAGCAGCAGCAGACTCTCTCACCCCTGTTTGGTGTCCCAGTCCTCCCCACTGTTTGGGTACACCACCCAGCTCACGCCGGGGCCCAGAGCCCCCCTGGCCGAGTCCAGCAGTGGCTCCACCACAGCCGGACGGCAGCAGTTGACTCCCACAGCGAGCAGCTGGGGCGACCTGCAGGCCAGCCGAACGGCGTCCGCGAACGGGCTGCCGTCTGAAATGTGCTTCTCGTCCTGAAGATGTTTTGGTGAGGAAAAAAAACTAAACATGGAGGTGTTTTTGGGGGATTTAAAGTTACATCAAGTCGAGTTTATTTGTGTGGCACATTTCAGCAGCAAGAGAGTTCAAAGTCTTGCTATAAAAATATAATGCAGTAAAATAATTATGAAACAAACAGTGAATATTACATTTTGCCACCGTTGCAGTGATACAGAAGAGGATTAGGTCAGCTAAAAAAAACAAAAAAAAAAACATGACTTTTAGCTCATAATTCTGACTTTATTCTGATGTTTGTTTTTCTCAGAATCAGAATTGTTCAAATTGTTTACATTCCACCAGGAATTCTGACATCAAAGACATAATTCTGAGTAAAAAACTCAGGAGTCGTCTTTTTTTTTTTGTAGTGGCCTCTACCCTTTTTCATACAGTAACTATGAATCAAATGCAGCACTTAATTACATTTCAGCAGTTTTGCAGTTTTCTGGAAGTTTGTTCCAGGTTTGTGGAGCATAGAAGCTGAATGCTGCTTCTCCATGTTTTGGTTCTGGTTCTGAAGATGCAGAGCAGAACCAGAAGACCTGAGAGGTCTGGAAGGTTGATACAACAACAACAACAGATCTTTAAAGTTCAGTGATTTATAAACTACCAGCAGTATTTTAAAGTCTATTCTCTGAGCTACAGGGAGACAGTGTAAAGACTTTAGAACTGGAGTGATGTGTTTTAGCTAACTGGTTTTAGTCAGAACACCAGCAGCAGCAGCGTTCTGGATCAGCTACAAGATGATTTTTTTTTTGTTTTTTTTTGTCAGACCTGTGAAGACACTGTAGCAGTAATCGATGCGACTAAAGATAAAAACATGGCTGAGTTTCTCTACATCTTGCCGAGACATCCGTCCTCTAGTCCTGGAAATGTTCTCCAGGCCGACTTCGTAACCGTCTTTATGCGTCTCTGAAGGTCCAGGTCCGAGTCTTATCACTACACCCAGCAGATTTTGTGCCTGGTCACCGGTTTCTAACTGTAACACCTGAAGCGGTGAAAGTCAACAGACTGCGGTCGCCAGCGGTTACCTTACAGGAGAACGACAGCCAGGCGTTGCAGTCCGGGAACTCCCTCAGCAGCTCCACCACGGCCTGGGCCTCTTTGATGCTCGGGATGGTCTCAAAAGCAACGAGGTCGGCCCCCGCTGCTGCCAAGCACTCCACCTGCGCCTTGTGCCACAGCTTGAGCTCCTGAACGGAGAACAGGTTAACTGATAGTACGTAAATATCAGTGTTCAATGATATGCTGGGTTGACGTTTTGACGTTCTGACAACACAAATACTGCTCTGTAAGAACATTTGAAATGGAATTCCCTAAGAAGCTGGTTATTAAGAGAAGAATAATTTATTTCATTAAGCTGCAGATATTTAATCATATCTTTGAATTTATTTATATTTATTGATTCTTTTATGGAACAACATTTCCGATAATACTTTTTTTGTTGTTGTTTTTTAAAAACACTATTTGGAACTTATTGAGCTGATGATGAATTAAAATTCTTAACATGTAAAAACAAAAAAAATTCACAATGAATGATAATTTATATGATAAATGCCCACTCCAAAAGATGGAGCTAAATATAAAATAAAATTCAAAAATTCTAAAAACTAAATGTCCTTCCAGCAGGAAAACGACCCAAAACATACATACAGAGAAGTTTCATGGAGCACATTAATGGAATAGAGTCAAAGTTCAGAACTAAATCTTGATCTGGTTTGTAAGAAATATCAGGTAAAAATCTTTACCTGTAGATGTGCAAACTTAATAGACACACAACCCCTCAATATGTTTCTACAAACATATGATTCAAGGGGACAAATACAAAAACACACCACACTTTTCAGATTTTCATTTGCAAAAATGTTTCAAAACGTTCCACTTCATTATTAAGTCGATCACATAAAACGTCATTAAGCTTCATAGAGGAAGTAATGCTTAGTAGTATGTTTTTCTTTTTTTTTTCTTTTTTTAAATCTTACATCCCGTGACATGTACAGGAACTCTGTCGGTATGCGGCCAGGAGCCACTCACTTCCACGCTCATCCTCTGCGCGTACGCCCCGCTGTACTCCGATCCATCATGGAGGAAGGCTCCGTACGGCCCAATGGAGCCCGCCACCAGCAGACTTCTGTCCCCTGGCGGAAAAATACCGACACAGCGTCAAAGCGTACGAATAAACTCGGCTCACGTTGACTTTTTTTCCGAACAGGGTGCGGTTTGTTACCAGAGGGGAAAGTCTCCACCGTCTCTTTGGCCAGATGAACTCCGGACATCAGCAGCTCTCTGGCCTCATCACAGCTCACGCCCAGGTGGCTGATGAATCCCTGGATGCTCGCCTGGTATGTTGCAGTCGTGATGACGTCAGCGCCGCTGAGGAGAAACCTGTTGGCGTTTGGTAGCTTTCATTAAGAAATGTGACCACTCAGCTGGAGTTTAGTAATTTGTCATTTTGAGATTAAGAGGATGGGTTATTTAATCTAATTTAGCATGTCAAACACTGAAGTGTGTTCTTTAAAGGGGCAGTGTCATGTAAAATCTACCTTTTTGAGCTTTCTATCATGCTATAATGTTATTCCCTCATCGAAGATGTACAAGGAGTGTTGCTTTGATTCTTTCATGCATGTTTGAGAAATCCTTTAATCTCCACAGCAACCGTTAAGTTGTGGAAAACGTCTGGGTGGACCTAGCCCCGCCTTCTAGGACGAAACTCCTCCTCAGGCAGCTGCAGTTTCCAAGTATCCGCCTCACAGAGCTGCTCTCTCCCCCCAACACCTACACTCTGCTCCTTCAGACTAGCCAGCAGCAATCAGCAAACACCTGGTGGAACTACACATCTGCTAGCATCATTATACAAGCTACTGCTCAGAGAAGCACCAGTAAAAACGTTATTAAAGGGTTAACAGAGGAGTCATGTTGTGATGACTTCCTGAGCAACAGGGTCCCGATTTAAATGCGTTAAATTACAAAGTAAAATTTCTTTTCAGTTATTTTTCATACATGTAGCATTCATTTAACAACTGAAGTTAATATAATGTATGATTGTACTATAAAATGGCACTATGTGCCTGGAAATTGTGTAATACTGCCCCTTTAAATGATTACATTGATTCACAACTCCTGTATTCTCTAGTGGAGAAGGAAAAGCAGCGACTAATTTACAATTAGTTAATTAATTTGGCCCGTTAGGCAGTTCTCCAGTTTTCCATGAACCTACCTGTAATGAGTCTCCTTTATTGCCTGGGGGTTCGTGTGCAAAAGCCTGGCGCTCCATAAAGGATCCCCCTAAAGAAAAAAAGAAAAAAAGTTTCAATTCAGCTTTCAAAAATACAGCTGTGTTTGGCTGACCTGTTTTCACCATGATTTACAACATCCAAAGTTACATCTTGTGATACATTTCAAAAATAATTTTAGTGTTAAAACAAGGATTGAAAATTGTGCTAATTATTTATCACAGCTCAATTTCAAGTTTGGCTTCTGTGACAGCAACTGTTTTCATACAAAATTAGGCATTATTAATTATGTGTTGACTGTCTGATTGAATTTTAAAGGCTACGGTTATCATTGTTTTTCCTGTTGCTGTTGAAGAAAAGCACCCCCACAGTATGATACTGCGTCCACCATGTTTCTCTCTTGGGAGGATTTATAGCTGATATAGTTTTACATTATATAACGCTCAGAATTTAGGCCTAAAAGATGACTCTTGTTCAGATTTTATTAGTAAAAATAATAAAAGAAATTATGCACAACTTTATTCTTACAAATAAAACATATTAAAGTTTTTTTTTTAGATGAAAAACAGAAAAGTTCAAGAGATATAGCAAGGTATTCTACGTACCAATAGGTAAACAATAATCAATTAGCGTATCTGGGGCATAATTTTTAAAAAAAATCAAAATCCAAAATGGCGCCATCTAGTGGATGCAACACGTTAGGGTAACCCTCCAGCAGACGAATGAAGGGCCAAATCATGTCCTGATAACACTTAGAAATATTAAGCTGATTTTAAATAACTACACAAAAGACCGTAGATGAATGGAAGAGAGTTGCACAAAACAAACGTTGCAAATGTGTGATCAGCTACAGAAAGATGTGTAAGAAACATAATGAATTAATTAATGAAGTTTCCAAGTTGGCCCCTTAGGCCAACTTGGAAAAATCTTCAGGTTCATACATTTATTCATACATTTATGAATTGAAACAACTTAGCTTGTAGTATGAACATTTAAAGTTCTCGTGAAATCGATGTCAACACCGTAATGTTTACACTGCTCACTGGTTGAACTTGGACTCAAGAAAAGCAGGTCTCTATTTATTTGGTTTCTGGTTCACCTGAAGTTCAGCTCCACGCGCCTCTAGTTCAGTTGCAAGTCCACCATCTAAGATCAGGGGACCATCACTGAGTATCATCCGTTTTATGCACGCAGATGAAGCCATGGTAGACACTATAAGTGCGAGGGAATTGCACAAAACATTTGGTTCAAATAAGTCATTATTCTATAAGAAACATGAGAGCGAAATTAGTGGGAGAAGAGGAGGTTTAAAGTTCTTACTGTGTTGTTTTTCCGGGTAAACGGTCAACTGATGCGTTCATGATGATCGGAATATTTTTGAGAATGGCAGGAACCGACCATATTTAAATTCACCACTAGATGGCGTGTGAGACAATAATTTCAACGAGTCAGCGCGATACAGTGGAAATTTAGTGCACAGATGAAAATGCTTAGAAAAAAAGAAACTGGTTAAGGCTTGGAATGTATGGTAATAATTAGGGGGTTCTTATTATATCTAAAAGTTTGGGACCACTGAAATAACAAAAACCAAAATAAGTTGGTTTTAAAGAAATGGCATTCGTCAACAATGTACCATGAATGCATCTCGAGTTTGAACTGCAGTTACTATAGCAACGAAGTATAGCCTATGATAGGTAACGTTTGGCAAAACCGACAGTCTGCCGTATCGAGCCATATAGAATAAATTACCGTCTTCAAATGGTGAGTTAACACATTTAACTTTTGAAACACTAAAGTTAAAACTCCACGTAACCTAGAACGTGAACCAACTAGATAGTCATTTGTTTGCTAACTTTAGCTTAGCAACATGAGCATAGCAAGGGCTAGCAGACTTCCAATGTGAAGCTCACGTTCAGGATGTGTATTAGTACTAGCAGTTAAAGCTGCCCAAATAACTAATACCTGCACTTTTCTTTGAAACTAAATGCGTCCAATATATCAAGATTTCTATTGTATTGACCATTAAATGCTGTAACTGTTAGCTAAAGCTACGGCTAAACTATTCTTAATGCTTATCAAATGTTTATTTGTTACATTTATGTTAAATTATAGTTTAGATATTGATGTAAAATCTTCAAAGAACGTCTTGAAATGGTCCATTAATTGTGGATATCTCGACTTTCATTATCAGTGGTAATACAGCACTCAGTAAGAAAACACAAAAAGTGGTTTTCTCTTCCATCAGTCAAAATAGGTTTGGTGAATATGACGTAATGTCCAGGGTAATGATACATGGTGGAAATAGTAAAAAAAAAGAAAAAAAAGAAAAAAGGTTTATGACAAAGTTCAGACTGCTGCTACCTGAGAATGTTGGAACTTTATTAGTGAAGAATATTTTTCTTGTCAGGAAAGACGGATAATTCAATTCAATTTGAAAATACTTTATCTATTCAAAAAGGAAACTAAATTCTGTCGTAACTCATCTCATACAAGTACCTTCAGAGAGTTTCCACTAGCAGTCAGTCTTGCAATGAATGTGAAGAAGCCTCTGACTGAAGACTGTTGCTGTATGACAGCAACAGTCTCTCTTAGCATGTCATGACATGCTAAGAGCTTTATAATATTTATTATGTAAGCTTTTGCAATGCTAATCAGCTGCTCCCAGTTGTAAAAAATAATACATTTTTGCCTTGGTTACATATTATAACATCTCTTCAAAAGTTATTTTTAAAAAAATGTAAGAGCAAAAAATTCTTCCAACTGCACAGGTTTCAAAACCAGATTAAATAATTATCCAAACATGCAATGTCTCAGCCAAAGACAATAAACAGAACAAGTCAGAAATAACATAACAGAGCAGCTAAAACTTGCTGCTTTTGTCAGCGGTGCAATTCTAGAATAATACAACTTGGTGCAAAGTACTACTTTTGCTATTTTTCGTAGTTCATAAGGACTATACAATACAGGTCACATATATTTGCATTAATACCAATTCACCAGAGCACTCTAGTAGTTGGACATTCAACCACTCTTCTCTTTGTTAGCTATTAGCTAGCTAACAAAGCTGGCTAATTAATAGCTAGCTTTTTTACTTAGCTTTGTTAACTATTACATGGTTAACAAAGAGATTGCCAGATGCCAAACAGCTCACACATCTAAGGCAAAAGTCTTAAGTGAGCGGTGCCTACTGCTGAGACAAGGAGGTTCAAGGTCAACGTAGTTATAGACCGTCATTGTTTGGTTGTTTTTAGGTCAGATTTAGTTTTTCAGAATGACTAATTCCAATCACATTAAACAATTCCAGGTTTTGACTCTAGTTGTTTACAGGAGACAGTCAGAAAACTTTCCCCCCACAGTTTCAAACAAGCCCAACTGCACAGGATCTGGTTTTGAATTTTTTATTATGGGAAATCTGCCTCCTGTGATCCAATACAGGGATTATAATTCTTGATGCAAGTTGTGACACGAAACGTGGATTTATCATTTAATCTGCTATAGAAAGTGACTACGGATATTTTTGTCACAATTGAAAAAGCTTAGATTTGTTTCTTTGTCACATCAGTACGTTTTTACTTGAGGGCAATGCAAACACGCCGTCAGCGCTACCATAATGTGTTGGAGCTAGTTCTGGTCATGCAAGGCTAATAAAAACCAGGTGTTGACTTTGTTGCGTTATCTAACCCAAATAGGTCTTTCATAATCAAGACACATGCATGATGTAGAATAAACATTAGTGTATGAAAGTAGATTTTTGTTCACCCCAAGTCCTTGTGTCGTTTTTAACACATATCTAAATTATGTAGACTTCTTTTCAGGAGGACCGGTATGCTTTTCTCACAGAGTGGCATGATCCCACTGCCTCCCTGCTGCGGCGTTACCAACTGTTCTTCTACCCTAAAGACAACTCTGTAGAAATGGTACCACTTCATTTTTTTTTAAATTCTCCACGCTTTTTGTAAATGTCTCTAGAAAAAAAAGACAGAAAGGAAAAAAAAACTACTAACATGTTTCTTTTTTTTTTTTTTTTCAGTTTGACCTAAAGTATCAAAGGATGTTTTTGAGAAGGACCAAATATGAGGACCTCCATCTGGAGGACCTGTTTTTGGGGAATCGGGTGACCGTGTTCTCACGGCAGCTGAAACTGATAGATTATGGAGATCAGTTCACAGCAAACAAACTCGGCAGCAAAATAGAAAAGTACGCTTGGTTAGGCCGTGCAATAAATCTCTCTTATCCGCTTTAGTAACTGTACACACTGTACCTCACAGCAATCAACCCCATTGTATGCAGGGTAATGACCTTACAATAATCCATGACATGTAATTTGTTAACTAAACAATATATGCATCTTTATATGGAACCCTGCCTTTAGTATAAAAGATTGATGCAAGCATTTTTTTTATTAACTTTTATACTTCTGACATGACTTTAAGAGCAAACTTTAATACATTTATCTTTAGCAAAACTCTTTCACATTTTGTCACCTTATTTCCACAAACTGTTGAATAGAATTAATTTACCTCAGACTTCACATGCACACTGCTTCTTTAAAGTCAAAGGAATATATTGTGCAACTTAAACCACAAACTATGCTGTATTATGGAAAGTTTTTTAAAAAATACAATAAGCCTCAATTATTGTCAAATGGAAGTTTTTAACAACCATCCATTTAAAGTGATGGAGGCTGTCAGAGTTGCTTGTCTCGTCCAATAAAGTAACTCTAGCAGAAAGCTCATAAGTTGGGGGAGTCATGCTAAATCCGCTGGATTAACACAAAAGGTTGACTAATTGTAGAAATCATCTGATTTTATACATTTGTTGGCATCTAAGCACTGTAAAACAAAATGATGTTCTGCTATGTTTTTGGTGACTGGGTTCTTGAGATAAATAAGACAGCCATTCAGGTTTCTGCATCAAATCAAAAGTTATGAAGAATTTTAGAATGTCATTAGCTAAAAATAAGGGTAATGGCTTCTTGGAGGAAACAGCCAAAAAAATAATGCTGAGACCTGAGATGAACTTCCATATTAATATAAGAATAATATAATAGGAACATAGATGATGGCTGGATGCCTCACAGCTAAGAATTTGAATATATTTCAATCAATTTAAATCTGCCTGAGTCTGTATATGAATTTGTTTCTGAATGTGTGAAGTGGCATTTCATGACTTTAGCAGAGAATCATTGCTACATAAATAAATTGAACCTAATTATCGCCTGACGCTGAAAAATCTCACATCATATGTTTCTGTCTTTCTTTGTTCCAGAACTTTTGCTCTGGTGAAGCCAGATGTGCTTAACAAGATCGGTGATATCTTTGAGCTGATTTACTCCGCCAAACTGATTGTGACCAAAGCAAAAATGACCACGGTTACATGGTAAGGTCACCCTGCCACAGAGTGTTTAATGAGAGTACTGCTACTTCTCTTTGTACTCTTCAAATTTATGACATGGTCTCGTGCAAGAGGGAGACACTGGCTATCTGCTGGCTGTTTTTTAACTTAAACAGAAGAATGACTTTCTTCAGCGCAGCGGACATATGACATGCCACAGGGCAAAAGAGCTACATCTTTTTATTGGTGGTGTAATCATTACCAAATTAGTTGTAGCTTCAAGGCAATAACCTTTAATAGCTCACTTCTACTTAGAGGACACTGAATGAAACGCCCTTCGTGTATCCTTTTACTTTTTAAGATGTTTTTCAAAGTGAAATAGGAGTACTATACTCTACTGTGACCTTTTTGTATTGCTACTTTAAAATTGGAGATAAAAGTGGCAACAAGTATTAAGAGCCACTGAAAAAGCTCTATTTTTTTATTTGAATTTAAAATGCTATGAGAACTGCATTTGAAATATTTTTGTCAGTCTCTCTACTACTGGTGGTTATTAATTCTTTATATTAAAATAAAAAGTGACATTCCAGCATTCGCAAGCGGTGTGTCATACTAAAAAGGTTGATTTATTAATATTTTAAGTATTAGTAAATATTCTCATTTTAGTGAATAGCATGGTAGCGCTGTTATTATAACTATAGCTTGTATTACTGCTATTATTGTTATTATTGTTATTATTATTATTATTATTATTACTCTCTACAGTGTTGCTGCGTATCTCTCAGAGAATGTAGATCTGTAACTCAGAATTCAAAGTTCTGCCAATCTGCCATGTTCCGTCACAAACAGAGATTGAAAGCTCCAAAGCATCAAACTGAAACTTTGCCTTTTAAACACTTCACTGATGCTCAACTTTGAGTTTTCCTTTCACAGTGAGGACATCGACACCGGTGGGTTTATTTAGTTGGGGTCCAACCAGAGTTTAGTCCAAAGTTTAACTGCTCATTGGTAATCAATTTGAACAAAACAGTAATAGATTTGAAAAAGATTAACACCAGTCAGCACCTGGCCTTAAACTGTAGTTGCTGCTTTCAAACATTTCTATAACCAGATGCAGCTGGTGCTAAACTGCTTCCAGTATGTTCTTCCCCTCTAAGGATGACAGACTGAGCCTGCTGATGTTTAAAACACCTCAAAACTTTCCTGATTGTGGGGATTGATCGTTTTTACTATTTCCTGCATTTTCTCAATAAATACAAAAACACTGTTAACACGTGCAGTGATACAAATCACATTTCTTTATGGGTCTAGTCCTAAAAGAAATACATTACAGCATTACAAATGAGAATGCTATTCAAGAGCAGTGTTTGTTTGTGGGTCCATAATTGCTGTTATTGTTATTATGATAGCATCACAAAAATATAACTGTCAAGTTTTGGACTTGATGTTAGGGAAATCTTTATCCGTCCGCTGATGTCGTCGGACCAGGGAGAGGGGGGTGAAGAAAAGTACCATAAGGGAGGTAAGGGCGGGGGGAGAAAGACTAATAACTTTGATAAGCGGGTGACTACAGTTAAGGGTGGGGGGTAGGCGAGTTACTCTAATATTTACAGGAAAATACTACTACAGGAGCACACCGGGACAGAGGGGTAAAATACAGTAGTTTTCTTTCCAAAATGGGAGTTTTGTTTTTCAACCCAACCCTAATATCTGTTTCTATACAACTTTAGTTTTTTAGTTATTTGGACTTTACCACTGAGAGCATTTGAAAACTGTAATCTAAATTTTTTGGTATACTGGCTTCTTCCTTTCTTAGCAGACTTTCAGCCCATGTCGGTACAGGATTCACCTCACTGTGAATAAGGAAAACCTCTTAGCATGTTGGAAGACCTTTTGCTTTGGTTCTGTGGTTGATCCACACATTTTATGTTTTTTACCAAAACACTTTTCTTTTATCTCTGGAAATCAAGACTCGTCCAATTTCTGATCGGAGTGGTTAGTGTATGTTCCTGTGCTGTTTGCTGAAGCATATGTTTGCTTGAACAGATGAGCTTGGCATTTGAACCCAAAGGTTAATCAGACTTGTGGAAATCTACAGTTCTCTTCCTGATACCTTAACTGATTTTTATGGATTTTTCCGTACTGCTACAAAAGGGAGCTGGATGTTTGAGGTCTTGACTTAATATCCATCCACAGGTTCTATTTAACTCAAATCCTGTGAATTTTTCAAACATTAAATTGAAGGTTACTCTTTAATTCAGAGCTTACCTAAACTGCCAACAGTAAACTGATATTATCAAAGTAAAAAAAAAAAAAACAAACTCAAACTAAAGGCGTGTTAGATAATGACCTTATTAATAAAGTCCTACTTCACTTGCTGTCCAGAAGTATTTCCCAAAAGATAAGAGACTAAAGCCCAGAATTATCTCTGACCGCTCTTAATGACTCTAATCTGGTACACAGAGTTCACTTTAAAAGTCCAAGATCACTTGGTCACAGATTAACTTTGGTTTATGGTTTTGTTACATTGCAGGAGCCAAGCGGCAGACTTTTATGTGGAACATCAGTCAAAGCCTTTCTTCAAGTGAGTGCCTATGTAAATGATTTGCAGGCTGTGGGCACAAGACCATTGCCAGAAGTGGCGATAATGATCCAGATGACATTGCGGTGACATTCGAAACACTGCAATGTGTTCCACTTTTCTATTTAAATCATCGGCGCTAAATTCAACGTTGCTCCGTTTTGCAGCAACTTGATCCAGTTTGTAACCTCGGGCCCCGTGGTTGCCATGGAGCTGACGGGTGACGAGGCCATGTCCATCTGGAGGACGCTCCTGGGACCAGCGGACTCCGCTGCGGCACGACAGGAAGCGCCGCAGAGCCTCCGCGCCAAGTTCGGTACCGACGCCATCCGAAACGTTTGCCACGGCTCCGAGTCACTCGCCGCCGCTGCAAGAGTGAGAAAAGTTTCGCCTAAAGTCACCCTTTGCCTGGGCCTTTGTCGCCCGCTATGTCTGTTCCCAGAAATAATGGTGAACCTGCGATGATGTGTTTGTGTTTTTGTCAGGAGCTCGAATTCTTTTTCCCTTCCACGGTAGGCCACGGTCCTGGCAACACAGCAGTCTGCGAAGACAGCACGTGTTGCATCATCAAGCCTCACGCCATAGCAGAAGGTCAGGTTATCGCATATAAAAGCTATGTTAAAAAAATCCTCGTAAAACTGAAGCACGCCGCTTCTTTTTTACAACTCTTGGAATTTGCTGCTTTGCTCGAGGTTGTCGTCCTCTTGGATGACTCAACCTCGGTCAAGCTTCAGCTGTCATTGACATCGACCTTTACACACCTTATTACACTGTAGAGTTCATTTTGTCCAGGCCCTTCTTAAGTATTTAAGGAGTCTTAAGTATTTCCTTGTCTAATATTACAGACAGTAACATATAACCTGCTAGCTAAGGCTTAGAGAAGTGACTGTTGAGTTTTCCTGCTGGCTTCAAATGCAACATTAAGAGCCCAAACCTACAGGATTCATGCCAACAATAATTGCACGTGTCTTCTGTCTGGCACTGTATGTCTTTACCTTGTGTTTTGTGGATATGTAACGCAGCTGTCCTGTATTACATACAACTCCCTGCAGTTATTGCTGTTAAAAGTTTTTGAGCCATGCAAAGACAATACTTGGGTACCAAAAACGACCCAGGATTTATCCTAATCCCGGGCTTGATCCCCCGTTCATGGAGCATGCCACCAGGGCTCTGACCTGTGAAATGGGAAATTCTCCGGACAGAGCCCAAGTAAGCACACAAAAGCTGTTGACCAAGAAAAGACCTGTGGCGTTTTTTTTTCTTTTCTCTATCCTGCACCCACTATGTTTATTTATTACATAGTTCCATAAAAAAAAAAAATCTTCCTCCTGAGGTTTACCTTCAGTGCTTTATGTTCTGGTTCAGACCAGGCGGTCTTCTCTTTTTTTTTTTTTACTCATATAGAAACTGTTGTTTCAGTCTGACATTATTTAACTGCTTCTTCTTTTTTTGTGTGTGTCAGAAGAGCTATATATGCTGCATCTACAAATAGTTCTGCATGTTATTTATTGAACAGAGACAATAAAAAGACATATACTAGTAATCTTGATAATCCATTAGAGGTTAAGACCACCACTTCATGATGAAACTACAATGTTAGCTGGACTCTAGTCCTCTGCTCTCCAACATGACTTTTGGCCACACCTAGATGGAATAAAGTCATCATTAATGTAACCTGTGCAGACACATATGTGCTGCGCCTGCTGGGACATGTTCAAATGTTTGCCGTGAGAGAAGGCGACGAAAGGACATGCATACACCCAGGCACGCTTTGTTTGTTTGTGAGACCTTGTTGAGCAAGAGTTAAGCTTGCAATCAACTCCCTGATAAATTATCTCAGTGATTAATGGTGTTAATCATTCACGCCGCCTTTGAAAAGGGTTAATATCCCTTAAACATTTGCCGTTCTGTTCCATTGCAACCAGAATCAAGATTTTATGTGTTGGACATAAAATGAAGCAGGGTACTGTTGTGAAGGGGAGGGAAAATGATGCAAAAACAGAGTTGGGTTACAAAAAAACAACATCCCAAGCTTTGAAAATTTAACAGAACTCTGTTCATCATATGAAAGTGGAAAATTTACGGCACAACTGTAAACCTTCCCAGACTGGACAAGGAGAGCATTAATCAGAGAAAGGGTTAGCGTTAGGGTTAGACTTGACCTCAACCCCATGTTAAGTCTGGAGGAGCTGCAGCGGTCTGCAGTGATCTACTGCTCAGAAGGAGAAATCTGCTGGTAACAAATTCCTGTCAAAATGGACTACAAATATGGTCTCTGTGGAAGAGTTGTAAGAAGAAAGACACTGTTGGAAGAAAACAAAAGAAGCCCAATTTGCAGTTTCAGTTATTCAGATTAATGTCATTTTCTAACTATAGCCATAATCCTGTCTGATTTATTGATGTCTGACTTTTATTATTATTATTATTTTATTGTTTCTCTTTTGCTGCTCTTGTATTTCTAGTTCGGTGACCTGGAGTGACTTGTAAGATTCCTTCAAATATAGCACATTATTTATTACCAAACTCAACACATGTGATGCTAAAGACTTGAGACAGAGCAGTGACTCTCAACAGCTAGATCAAAGCATGTTCACGTGTTAAAATGGCTCAAAGTCCGAGCACAGATCCAAATCTGAATCTAGGGCGAGACTTGAAAGGTGCTATTTTGCACAGATTTTTATTTGTAGAAAATGTTCCACTTGAGAGGTTTTCAATGCTTTGCGATGCTTTATTCCACAAAATCCCTACAAAATCCATCCAAGTTTGTGGATGGATAATGTAACAAAATATGAAAAAATTCAAGGGTTTCAGAATACTTTCCAGGACTTTCTGTACTGATTGTAAGCAGTACAGAACATGTACTCAGTATGTATACGTTTACTTAAACGTTTGTCAGAAGCTGCCTACTTGTGTTTTGCTGCTTTTGTGAGCATTTTGATGGCAGTGGTTCAGTTTTCCAGAGAATATTCATGTTTTGTGCAAAAGGTTAAATCTGTTGCAACACATTTGTCAAGGACATTTTAACTTCTTTCTCTTTATCTTGTTCTTTTTTTCCTTTTTTTTTTTAAAGACTGAACAACATTTTATTTGGTTGTTTCTAAAGCGGCGTGAGTCTGAAATGTCACAATCTCACCAGGGTGTAACCTTAAGCTTTCTCTTCGCTTTCTGTGGTTTGGCAGAGCAGGAGGTGTTTACATGGAAGCAGGTGTGCTCTCTTTGACTTAAACAACTATTCCATCTGTTCACGACGGCCGCAAAGCAGAGTCCTTCATCTGTTTCATTCTTCCAAATGGGAAAATGGCTCAAACTCATTAGCTTAGCTTTTGTCTTTTAAATTTAATTAGCTGTCTCATGCAGGTTTTTGTGTGTTTACAAATAGGAGTTCATTCAAAAACACTTTTACTGTTTAAAACGGGACTCCAAAGGATTTACTGTCAGAGCTGTGATATATTTGGTCTGAGCTAAGAATAGTAAACCAGGCTGAACAATTTGCTCTGCTGAGAACAAATAGTACCTAAATACTTGCTGTGATTTTTCCCCCGGGGATCAACTACAAGTTCCTAATTTACGTGGCAGCTACGCCTTCAGAACTTGGCCTATCCCGGTTATCCATGAAGGAAGTTGTGACTGAAAACGCACCCAGACATGACCGGAATAGAGAAGCTTCTGTTGCCAGGCACCCGGAATGGGATCTCCTAGCAACAGCAGCAGCTGCTTCAGGGAGCCGCACTGATCCTGGGCTGGCTGCTGCCTGGGGAGGGCAAAAAGGACTCGGGGGGTGGGGGGGCGCGGTTTATTACCTAATGCACATATCTCGACTGTGACGGAACCAGACAGAAATTTATCGATGCTCGCTGCAGCACCTGGTCCACAATGAAAGTCACGTCTGCACGCCGCAGCTTTCAGAGTTAATGGGAACTGTCTTGTAGGATGAGTACGCCGGCTACTTTTTATCAGGATGTCAGACTGAGATTATGAGAGCAGCGCCTTCATTCAAATAAGAGTCCGAGACAGTCTGACCTTCAATGTTACCGATGTGCCTTCACCGCCGCAGCATTTTTACACTAATGTACTGCCACGGTGACTCGACGCACACAGCTCAGAATCTCTCTGTCGGAGAGGTTGACTGGACAGAAATGATGGTTTGCTCTGTGTGTACGGTGGGAAGCCCTCATCTAAAAGAGAAACTGAGGTCACTGTGTTGCCTGTCAGAGGTTTATGTGCATGTTATTGATTTTTATAGTCCACGCATGTTTAAAATTTAAATTCCCTTCCCACTCATATTTTCGTGTGCAAAACGAACAGCCTGACCATGTTCTGACTGGATATTTCACCTGCCTTTTCTATTGGTAATAGTGGAGTTAATCAAAATTGGGTGGTTTTATGCAGATCTTGAGCATAAATTTTCAGCAGGTTTGAGGTCGGAGGAAGTCCAGAAGCTTAGCCAGCTTGATCCATTTCAAAACCAGGTCGATGTGTGTTTGGGATCATTAGAACTAAGCTTGTCACAACAACCGATGAATCAAATCATCACACAATAAATTAAACTGATGATCATATTCATTTGTATAGCAGTCGTTCAAGTAACGGTCTGCTTTAGTGTTGTTGAAAAGCCAGGATTTTAAAAAAGTACAAAGTAGTTAGTTTGCACTACCTGCTGCTTTTGCCTGTTTTCCCTGTCTAAATTCATTGATTATTTTTTCAAATTCAATTTTGATTACCAAGAATTCATAATCCATTTTAATTATTGTGGTTTTGGTAGTTTTGGATTATTTTTGGATTGTTAAATAGTTTGAGTTCCAGTGCTCTTTAGAAATTAAAGTTCTTTTATTTTATTATTTTGTGGGTATATATGCCATTATTATTACTGGGTAGAGTACTCAAAAATTGCTATCGAGTAATAGTTGTAATGCACTTCTGTTGTTAAGTTGGATAGGAATGAGGTAAGAGCTAGTTCTAAGCTTCTGGCTTGTTTATCGTTGTCAGAGCAACTCCATAGCAACTGTCATGACATTTAGTTTTGGTACTTACCAAGATGGCTGTCGGCTACGAATTTCCTGGAAGGGTGACCTCAGGTGAGAACCGTGTAATAGTTGAAAAACAACTCAAAATGACAATATTATCATTTATCGCAATAATTTCTTAGACAATTTCTCGTTCAGCAAAATTGGTTATTGTGACAGGCCTAGTTTAATCTAATGTCTGAGTTTCAACTCTATTGATCTTCTTCATTATATTACCTACTTTTGTGCAATGTATCAGCACCACTGTTAGCTGAACAACTCCTCAGCATGATGCAGCCACCACCATGCATGATAGTTGATGCAGTGGTCTTCGATCTGAACGTCAAGACTCCTTCAAACATGCCTCTCACCATTGCGGTCGAGTAACTTCATCTTTGTTTTATTCTAACAGCAAATGTTAGTTCTGATCAAATATTTCTAATTTAGCCCTTCAGTAAAGTTGAATATTGTCTTCCCACCCTGGAAAAAAAAAAGTCAAATTAAGTAAAGTTCTGATCATTATTAAAAGTTCATTATTAAAAATTCTGCCCAGATTTTTCTCTGTATTTAAGATGTATCATCAGGATACATCTGAACTCAAACGAGCATGTATAAATCGGTGTAAGCTTGTTGAATGTCTCTGGTGTGTTCACAGGTCTGACTGGGAAGATCCTGAACTCCATACGTGAAGCTCGTTTTAAAATCGCCGCTCTTCAATTGGTGAGCGTTCGACACGCATTGTTCACACCCTCCGATTTAATGTCCTTGGATTTAAAATTGTTTTCATTAAACAAAAAAAGGGAGACAAACATTTGTCAAAAGATACTAAAAACAATGTAAAAAGGAGTATCAATTTTGGTTTGCAAAAAAAACAAAACAAAAGGTATGTGAAGAATTGTTTACACGTTTCTCAATAATCAATAGAAAACTCTTAACTGGTAATACGGCAGTCAAACCGTTCCTCTAATTGCTGAGCTTCTTTATGTTTCCCCTGGTGTTTGGACGATTTATCTGTGGTGATGAGCTTGTGATGTGAGAAGAAACTTGTTGATAAAATGAAAAGAGTAATTTATACTTACATCTGCCCAGAGTGTCAGTAACGTTGCACATAACTGTAAATAAAGGAGGAATCTGGTTGAAACCCTGCTGAAGGCTGCAAAACAACATGAGCAAGAAAACAAACCTAAACATACAGCAGAGCTCATGGACTTATTTGTTGTATCAAAGCATGTTTATGTCTTTAGAATGGCTCAGTCAAAGTCCAGACCTAATTTCAGACAAAAATTGTAAATAACATCTACCTGTTTTACATCCATGGTTTCATGCCCTAATATTTGTGATGATATATTAGTTTTTGGGGGTTTTTGAGCTTGTTTAAAAGCTGCTGACACCCTTTAGAAGGAAGCGTTTCCATCTGATTAATACACTTTCTTTTCTTAATTCTGTGTTCTTCTGTTCAGTCTTCATAATCTAGTTGGGATTTTGCCTGTTTTTCTTTTGTATTTTTGTTTTACTTTATTTTTTTTTAACCTCCTCGTTTTTATATATTTACAGTTTAACATAGACTATGCGAACGCAGAAGAATTCTACGAGATCTACAAAGGCGTCGTCACGGAGTATCCTGTAAGTGTAAACATGACAGTGTTGTGCCATCATGGCTATCATGTCTCGCTGCTACATTTGGTTACACAAAAACAAAGGCTCACCTTGAGAAGATCTAGGGAATTGATTTTTTAAAAAAAATGTGTCACAGGAGTTGAGCTCCTGTGACACATGGAGCCATTATCTGAGCCATTATCTGTGTGTTTCCTGAGTCTGTTGTCACATTTTTGAATGGATGTTTCAGGGTATGGTGACCGAGCTGTGCTCCGGACCCTGCATTGTGTTAGAGATCCAAGGCGCAGATATACCAAAGTCTTTCAGAGAATTATGTGGACCTTCTGACCCTGTGAGTACCTCTACTGTTCTCATTGTGTCTTACACCAGCAGCAGCAGCAGCCAACTTAATGTGAAGAACAGCAAGAGGGAGTTTGGAAATGTATCCCTTTTTAGATTCATTTTTGAATCACTATGAATTTATCAGCCTCATGTTTGGTGAAGTTTTATACATTTGTTGTTCAGAAATCCAATTCTTACAGGAACCCAAACATTTTTTTTAATCAAACTTCTGTTGTAATTTTCAGCAGTGCACGTACGCTGCAGATGTTTGCTCTTTATATGGACTTAAATCTACAGTTAGATGATGTAGCTCTGATCTTTGTCACTTTTTAATTGAAATCTCCAGATATGACATTCAATTTCAAATCAAGGTGGCTTAGCTTGTTTTGATTTTATGGCTTTATGCCATATATACGAAAGAGTTTATAGCTCCAGCTAACACACACAGTCCTGAAACCAATGGGTGAAGTGTGTGTGGGCGTGTTTGCCGTTGATTACAGCAAGGACAACACTTGATGTAAAATCCGATGAAGAGGCTGTGCTTGGTCAGCATGAGTGCTGTACAACATACCTGCAGACTTTCTCCTACAAATGCAGCTGCGACCGATGAGTCAGCTCTGAATCATGTTAATAATTTCAAAGGGTCAGCTTGTTTTTCTCTCCAACGCAGATCTTTTCAGTTGTTTTTTTTTTCTCTGTTTCATCATCCATTTGTCCTCCCTCGAAAAAGTCAGAGTTGCTCTTTCCATCAAAGCCACAAAAGAGGAACAAGCTTCTGATAATTAGCTAAAGGAATTTATCATCACATGTCTATTAGGCTTCTCTTTTCTTTTTTTTTTTTTCTCTAAGTAACTACAGTCATATTTTCCTTTAGGAACGTTAAGACTGAAACCGCAACATCCCTCTGATTGTGTTTTTAATCCCTTAAATATTCAAAAAGCAGCAGCAGTAAGAACCAGTTCCAGTTTAAGCCTGGAGAACAAGAGATGTAAATGAAAGTTTTCCAAGTACCACTGTGCTGTCAAGTCACTTCAAAACCATACGACAGCCAAAGTTTGAAATAAAGTTTTCCCAACTAAAGTAACATAAGCGATCAGAAAGAGCCCTTGAAGTCACTTTTCTAAGAGGTGTAAATTTTTTAAAGTTCCTTCAAACTCCAACCCAAGAATTCCAACATGGCTGCCATGTGTTTAGTTTGTAGTACCTGTGTTTTCTCAGACGCTCTTACAGTACTGATAAGTTGGGCTTGATCTTATTTCTAGAACCAACTTCTAATTCCAGAACAGGGGAGGCCTTAACTTTTATGATGACATTTATGGAATGAATTGTGATGGCAATAAAGTGACGATAAAAACTATTTTAAAATCGGTCAGCCTTTCTTGTCAGAGCCTCGCAAAAGATAATTCTGCTCTAAAAATAACACCGTTATCATAGAAAGTACCACAACTGAGCTGCTAAAATTTACAAATATGAACATATTTGAAGCACTAAAAGTCACAATTATTGTCATTTTGTCAGCTGGAGCTGGGCAATATGGGATTATAATTTTCTCTTGAGATTTATTGCAGTAATGATGCAGCGATAAAGTAAAATAGTATTTCAAACTTAGCCTTAGATCGTATACAATGTTCAGCCAACAACTCAGTGGGCTGCAGAATGCAGCTGGTTTGCTTAATATTTGCTTTGTAAAGAGTTCAAAGAGTTCAGCCCACCTACCATCAGTACCACTTGCACCAAAGTCAGAAAAAAGCAGTGCAATAAAATGGAACAGGACGAAGGTGATGGTATATTTTTAGTTAAAGGGTTTAATCATTTTGACAGTAAGCATGCTAACTGATGCGTTTAGAGAAGTCTGTGTTTGTTCTTGGTAAATATGAGCTTCTAAGTAGTCTGAAATCCTAAAAAAATGTCACTGTGAAGGGTACATATGGCTTTTGGTGACAACAGCTTTGTTAGTTTCTCTCATCCCGACAGTAAGCTGAAACATGGACTCATCTGATCACACGTTGGTGTCCTGCGTTGTTCTGTCCATCTGTGACGCGCTCAAAGAGCTCAGTGGCAAACTCTGTCAACAGCTGATATATTGCTTGATTTTTGTATAACCCAGCATCAGGTTACCGTTCTGGTTGTAGCACTCGACAGTGTTAAGAGGTAGGTACTTCTGGGTCACGTTACAAATGTGCACAAAACCCTGACGACATTCTGCTGACGGCGAATAAACGTAACTTCACAATTGCTGTGTTTCCATTAAACAAGAAACGCAATTAAAATGTTATATAAGTTTATTTAGTCGTTAAAGAAGCATGCAGCGCTGTCATCCTCCAACTACGTCCTGTAACCTTCCTGTTTTCCGACATTAGTAGATCACGTGACTCGTGTGATGCAAAAAAAGAAAAATGTTCCTATTGCAGTTTTGCCAAATACACCAATTTCGATGTGGCTGAAAAACCATCTCATGCTAGCGCAAAAAAACTTTTACCAAAAAATTTGAGTTTTTTTGAAAATTGTCGTGTTTCCATTAAGCAAATTTATTTTCGTAATTACAATTTGTGCAATTTTATGGTCGGTGGAAACACTTCGTGTTTTCATAACACTTTGCAGTACGACAAAAAGACTAGAATGTTGTATAAAGCCGTGGTCTTAACCCCCCCAAAAATTCCCATATTTTACTTACTATTAATTTTATCACAATATTTTGTGGTGCTATTGTGATGACGATAAAGATTACAATAAAACTACTTGTTACCTATTTTTTAGGTAACTGTATGGCTCTGACTGCATGGCAAAACATATACAACTCCACAATCACAAATACTGTTCTTGAAAAACTTGCCCATTTTAAACAGGCTTCTTTAGGACGACACTTAACTTAAAAAACGTGATTCGTCTCAGAAAACTCCACACAGGAACCGCATGTAATCATTTTGTCAAACAGTGGAGAAAACAGCAAAAAATAATCCCAGTCATACTGCCAGTTTTGTTTTTTTATTTACCATCGATCAGTGAAATTTGTCATCACAACGATAAATCTAAATTCTTATCAGGACAAGAAATTGTTCATGATAAATAATAAACGATACAATAAAAACCCACCCAAGCAGAATTTATGTATATTTTTAAATAGTGACGGTAAAGTTGGCGGAATAAAGGTAAAATTGACAATCAAGATTGTTGCACTCCTGCCTCCCTCTGTGAAGTTAACATAAAGCACATCTGAAAACATACTCTTACTTCTCAAACTATTTCTTTACTTTATTTTTGACACTGCTGAAGAGGTCGCCTCGTTCATCTGCTGCCGTTCCGTTCTGCGCCTCTCGCCCCGCTCGGGACTCTTTGACGGTCAGCACTTTGATTGCTTCAGACTTCCCACACCGAGAGGGAGGTCAAGCTGTTTCATCACCGTGTGACCTCAGGCTCCCGCAGCAGCATTTCCTCAGCGCTCACCCAAACGTTAGCAATCTCTGTCTTCAGCTGTTTTAGATTGCGCTGCCTCAGTTTGCGGCGTCTGGGTGGCTCCCAAAGTACGGAACCTTTCCTTGTTGACTGGAGCGTAAAGACATTCCAGACGTTATTATGGAATTAAGAGATAAGGCTGAACTTTCTCCGTAACTAACTCTGCGACTGGACTGGAGGAGGTCAAAGCGTCTTTTACCAGTAGGAGGCTTAGGTTATTTGTGCTGAGAATAAGCTATGGATTTGTTCCAGCTGACTAATCTATAAACGGCACAGGTCTGATGGGAATCACCATGACTGTACAGCTGGCTGCTGAGGTCAAATCAATTGACTCTAATGTTTCCTTATTGGAGAGAACGTAAACAATCCCAGTGCAAAAGGAGTTGCACACAGATTCACACCTAAACCTTCCTGCTGCCTTGCTCCGCAGCCGGCCAGTCAGTCACGGGGCCGTGCTCTTGTCTTGTGACGGGGCCCTGATGTGAGAGCGAGGGGACACGGTTCTGCCCTGTTAACCGGTTCTGAAGTGCATTCCACAGAGATTGATTTTCCTTAAAGTAAATGCTTCCCCTTTAAATCAGTAACTGAGGAAGCCATGTCTGCTGCATGCAACAGTGGGCCGTTGTTACATATATTGTGTTTCATAACAGCGACAAACGAAGGGCGTAAAAGGCTCTCTTTGTGCTGGAGGCTATGTTTTTTTTTTCTTTGATTTTCTTTCCCATAATAGGTAAGATGACACCGGCTGCTGCCGCTGTGATAAATTTAGAGTTGCTGTTAAATAATAAATACTCTGATACCCCTAAATAAAGCTCCATGTTGCAGAGGTCGTCCACCTGTGATGGAGTTTAGATTTCCTAAATGAAAAAGCAGGCCGGGCCAGAATTATTTGCTCGATAGTCGCGTTGGGCTCGAACTTCTGACACGTTTTTAATAAGTGCTGGAAAGCATCCAGCAAAGAGAAAACCAAACGAGAAAGCACAATATAAAGTTGTGTTATGATAGTTTAAATAGAGGAGTAGATAGTTTAACCTGTTGAGGAAATAAAGACAGTAAGTAGGCAGCAGAAGCAATCAGACTGTAACTAGTGCGACGTAATGCTCGCACACGCAGCAGATTGGTCCTTGTCAGTCGCACATCCAGATGATTTACACCTGATTCACCCTGCAGTCACAACAAGCAACAGAATGGAGCTAAGCAAAGGCTAAAAACAGGAGAAGTTACACTGCTGAAAGCAGGAAAGCAGTAAAATGTTGGGTTTACTTTGTACAGCAGAATATTAGTCATATTGAGGAAAAAAAAATAAAATTCATAAAATTCTGAGAATAAAGTCATAACATTTAATTCTCGTAATACAATTTTATTCTGATATTATTTAGATTTTATTCTTATGATTTGTTATTATTATTGCTATTTTTATTTATTTATTTTTCATTTTTCTAGTGTGGTCATAACTTAGGGCTCAGACCTATAAATAAAGGTAATCAGTTGGGTCAGGATCTAAACTCTAACTTAATGTTGTAATAAATACATAAATATGGTGAGTCAAACCCAGGCTTAATTGGCAGATAAAGGCATATTTTCAACATTTACTCACCATGTGAGTTGCCTGACTGAAATTGGTAAGCACTGTGTGTGTGTGAACGCCGTGGACATCCTTTCCCTGACCTCTGCAGGGTGGGAAGGACATCAGACATTTCTGGGCAGTCATGTGACATCTAAGTCCTTACTGTCCACACATGGTAGCAGTTACAGGAACCCCGGTCCGTTATACTTAAGCGTACCTCATCGCTGGCTATACGGTTACAGGGAGCAGCGCCAAAATAAAACCAGGTGGTCTGAAGTTGAACTACACCTCCTGAAGTCCTTGAAGCTCCAACCTCATCTTTGCTTTTTCTCCAAGGTTGGATTTCAGAGAATTTTCTTTCCTTGACAGAGTTATGGAGGTTACAGGAAAATGTTTGCTAAGAGTCAGTCCGACCCTTAAACATGGAAAATTTCACATCCCCTCAGGCTTCTGGGGCATTTCCAAACCGTCTTACTACTGGTTATCCAAGATTATTGTCAAAGATTATTAACAAAGGTTATTAACAAAGGTTATTGTCCAAGATTTCCACGGACAGGGAGTCAACAGTGTTCTTAGTAAATGAATTATTCACAAGCTGCCCCTCCTTCTTACGGCAGACGCCGTGGGGAGGGTTGCATTGCCTGGAGACGCGCATGGCAACGGAGCCCAGCTTTGACCTTGGGAGTGTCTGACATTGAAAGGAAACAGTCATTTAGACTCAAAAGAAGAAGAAGGGAGAGGAAACAAGCTGTGCAACTGTAGGACAGATTTGTGATATACTGATATATGGGAAATGCTTTTAAGGTTATTAAAGAAACAATAGAGTTCAATGGTTTGTAATGTTCCCCTTTCATCCAGTCCAGTGCTGTCACTCGTTAATGTGAGCTTGACATAAAACTGAAAAGAAAACATCCCTTTTAAGTCTCCCTCCCCATGGAGTCCATGGAAGCTTTTCTGCGTGTCAGTGTTTGTTTTTTCTTTTCTTTTTTCTTTTTTTTTTACTTCTCCTCCAGGATCACATGATCAGCTGCTGAGTAATCATAGTTTTATTAACGCAGCAAGAGGACAGGATGTTCACTTTCCAACCTCAGCTGTATCATCCACGCAGGAGTTTGACGTCTGGACGCCGGAGCACGTGTCACCAGCTGCTGCTGCTGCTGCTGAAAGTCTCAGCTGAATGACAATGGGACGGTGTGTCCTTGTGTTAATCAGGAAAGATATAACAATCAGGCTGTTTTCATTCAACAGGAAATCGCACGACTCCTCCGTCCCAACACGCTGCGCGGCCTTTATGGCAAAGACAAAGTGAGGAACGCAGTGCACTGCACAGACCTGCCAGAGGACAGTGTTCTGGAGGTGGGTCTCACACACACACACACACACACACACACAGTGACCAAATTATTCATAACCCTTAAGCTTTTTTAGTTTTCCTACATTTTCTCATGTTACAAAAAAACAACATAATAGTGAAATAAAAGGTGAAAATGCATTTTCTGATTTTTTTTTTTTGCACAAATGCAAATCTGCTATTGTATGACACCCCATAATAAAATCCATTCCAAACACCTGCCTTCTAGAAGTCGCCTGATTTACAAGTCATGAATGAGAAGGATGCAAAAAACTAAAAAATGTAGGTACCCTAAACACATACCCAGAGGTACACACAGTGTGATTTAGATTAGAGGTGCCCCAGTTTTCTTAAACTGATCTCATCTCCCTCCACAAAGGTCTGAAAATCATCCACTGTCCCCTTTTGCTCTCCCAGGAGAGTCCTGACCACTAATATGAATTACAACAACATTCAGTTTCTGTTTGGGATAAATAAAGTATCTTTGAATTGAATTTGAATCTGCACATGCTCTGTTAACAATAGTCACCTGCTTTTGCCAACTTAGTAACTTTGTCCCTATTAGGCCTTCTGCAACAAGCAACAAATCATTTAACCACATGATAAATTAAAACAAGCTGAATCATTTCCATTTAGCGTTTTCTTCTTTTCTCTCTTTCTACTAAAAACTGGGTGATAAAAGTCTTCAGTCTGGGACTTAGATCTACATCAACCCTTTTATTGAAGGACATAATTCATTTAATTTATTGTCTCTGTTTTGTTTATTTATTTTGTACATTTAAAATGTCTTCCAGTTCTAGTGCTGCGTATTCATTAAAATTTAAACTTTATTGAACAATGTGTTCTTACATTATGAGGCCATTGCCAGTATTTTACCTGGTCTCAAAACAACTTTATCGTTTATCGCAATAACTTCCGGAACATTTTATCACCCAGCAAAATTTGTTTTGTTATTGTGGCAGGCCTGGTTGCTATATTTAGCTTCTTTTCAGGCAATTAAAAAAGAATCAGAATCAGTGATCAGCTGGAAAACTGCAGTCAGTGCATCCCTGGTGTACAGCAAAGCCTCACGTTTCGCATGAGAGTATTGATTAATTGTGAAAGGCAAAAGCACTCCACACTTTTCAGATTCCATTTTGTAAAAGAAAAGAACGGTATACCTTTTCTTCTTGTTCCCAATTATGAACTACCAATAAACTACATGGAAGTGTGTGGCCATAGCATGACTAACAGAAGAAGAGGAAACAAATGGAGGAGTGTGTGTGTACTGTTGCTAGACTCCTTATGCCACTCCCACACGTTTCCATCAACACGACCATTCTCACCCCTCCAATGAGTCTCGTCATTGTCTTACGGCCCCGTGCATAAGCAGCCACCTTGCATTCGTCCGAGAACAAAGCCCCCTCAACTCTGTGAAGCCGCGTCTTTAGACAAGTCCCATGACTCCGCTCTGTGGGCCGGGGCAACCTCAGATCACGCTGGTTTTGAGGAGAACAAGAGTGGCAGAGGAATTTGAAACAAAACCATTGTTTCGCAGGCAGTGGGTCTGACCAATCGGACGTCATTGTTCAGGAGAACTCCTGATCTGTAACCCAGGACAAACGCTTCCTTGTTAAACATTAGCCTGTGGCCAACTGGGCTGCCATTTTCCCAAGACTGGAAACAGAGCGACCAAGAAAGGGCCTGTGCAGAGGAGAGGGGCTGAGTGTTACTGCACGTGATGTCAGACACCTGGGTTCAATCATGAATTAGATGAATAATAAATGAATTTAGATAACACTGTGATACGTTTCCTTTAAAGATGCACTGCAAAAGCACAAAGCCTTACCAAGTAACTTCGGTCTAGTTAATAGCACAAACGTCTTGGTATCCTTGCTGACAGTAAGACAAAACTAACTTACAAGTAAATTTTCAGCAAGATGTAAGAGCTTGTTTTAAGTAAATATTGATTAATATTAATATTGATAACTATCTGTTCTTTTGGCAGATATTTTTACTTATAACAAGACAATTTTCCCATAAGTGAAATAATCCACCAGTTATTAACTAGAGTTAATAATTCTTAAGTTTTTATCAAAACTTAAGAATTATTAACTCAACGCAAGCTCCTATATCTTGGTAAAACAAAGTTACTTGTAAGTTGGTTTTGTCTTATTTCAAGTGTACTAAGACGTTTGCACTAGAAACATTTAGCAGTGTGCTAACCGGAATGCCTCATGAAATCAACCAAACTCTCTGTTGGGTTTTCTTTGCCACCAATAGAAAAAGTCGTTTTTTTTCTGCCATTTTTATTTGAAACATTATGTAATGACAAAATCTAAGAAAAAGCTTTTAAGTGCCTTTAATGACATCACGAGGCATAAGGAAACTGATCTGACTGCTTTTAAGTTCCTCTATTTGTTTTTCCTCTTCTTTCACTTCAAGTTTTGATTCTCTAATTCAAAGCTGTGCTCTTACTTACTAGCTTGTGTGGGAACCCTGCAAGAAAACGTATAAATAATAAAAAACATAGATGCACACTGCTTCCATGTTTATTATTGATTCATTTCTTTGAGCATCAGGGTTGATGGGAATGAAACTCAAGAGATTTTCAGAATCTGTGTAGAAATCAGCTAAAAGTCCTTCGTGTCGTAACGCCAGCGGATCAGCTTTGCTTCTTGGGGCTCTCGTGATGTCATCTGTACAAAGCAGAACAAGCTGTTTTCTTCTGTGCTTTTTCAGAACTCTGTTTAATTGTTTGTTTGTTTGTTTTTTCCACATTTGTTGGTGAAAATAAGAGTAACTTGGCATATCTTCTCCAGGTGCAATATTTCTTCAGGATTTTGGACGGATGAAAGCTAAGAAGGAAACACGTCATTCACCAAACACCACAAGGACTTCACTGTTGTCTCAATTTTCCGTTTATTGTTTCAGCCTTATGCAGATTAAATAAAGTGACAAGATCAGACTCCTGATGTGTGTTTTTGATCTCAAACATTGAATTAAGTATTGTTTTTTTTTTCATACCCACTACAACATCTTTATTACACATGATACTGCATTGTCTCTGATTTTCTCAAATGTTTTAGACCAGCAACTTTGGTATTGGATTCATAAACATCACACGTTGAAAAAAGGAAAAGAAAAAGAAAGAAAAGAAAAAAAAATGTACAACTGCATAAATATAAAATTCTTCCATTATGAAAATGGCTAAAAACATTCAATAGTAAGTTACATCACGGAACGTGACGTCTCCAGCAAAGCAGATTTCAAAAGCACTGAGTTGCCACGGTTTCCATGGAGGTGACAGTCTTCTTAGGCTGGACCCACAAAGCTTTTACACTATGAATTAAGAATGAACTGATAAGAGTATCAAACAGAACTGTCGTCTAACAAAACCTAATTGTGAAGCAGAGGAGAAAAAAAAAAAGAAAAGAAAAGTGAGCAAACATATTCTACGGCAAACTTGAATAAGGAAATGCATAAAAACAAAAAAGATGGAGCGCAGTCATCTTTACTCAACACATGGGTCTTAAAGGTTCAGAGTACCATGCTAGTATTTCAGTTAGTCTGAGCACATTGACAAACACTCCACGCACTCACATAAACTACAGACGCCTGCACGGACACGAGCGAGCGCACACACACACATGCGCGCACACACACCTTGGACCACTAAAGCAGACATAAGACAGAGGAGATCACGACGGGGCTAGCCTACAAACTCTGGACACTTCAAAAATATATAGAAACCACGTGAGGATGAAACACCATGGGGGGACAGAGACACAACTCGCTACACATCAGTAGTGAAACTGCAGTTTTACAGTAATCGATGAACATCCCATGGCTCAAGGATTTTTTTTTCTCTATTTTTCTTTTTGTTTCTTTTTTTGTTTTTACCCTCCCCCCATTTACAGTAGAATAAATATTTGCTATTGCTACCTTTTTTTTTTTTATTTTTTTTTTTTTCTTTTTTGCGTATTTTACATTCTAACTCTGGACAGAAAACACGGGAAAAGCTAGTGTAAAGCACACGGATTAAGTGTAGGTCCTGTAAATAATGAATGTTCAAAGACTAGTGGTGGTTGTTTTTTGTTTTTTTAAATCTGAACTCTTGAATATCTTTCTACGTTGTTTTTTGTGTGCGCTCATCGTGCCTGGGGTCACGACTTCGAGGTCACGGTGAACTTAACGTCAAAGCGTCCCTGATAGCGGTCTTTCTCGTTGTAGTCGATGTTGTCACCGTAAACTTTGCACTCGATGCGGAGCTCCTCATCCAAGGTGAGGTTGGTGAACTGGATGGCCACCAGAGGCTGCAGGTAATCGGGATGCAGGCGCTTGCCGTAGTAGGGGTAGTACTGCAGGGGGAAACCGGCGAGTCCCCCAAGCCCGAAGTACTTGATCTCTCCAATCTTGCCTTCGTCTTCGTCCCTCTGTGGGCAAGGCGAGAAACACTGAGTTAGTACTAACCAACGAGCGGGGAAGTCCTTGGTTCTGCAAACCAATGGTAATTCTTGAACAGAAGTAATGAAATACACAAACTTACCTTGTTCTTGCAGTGAATGGGGATGTAGTTTTCAAAGGTTTTGCCTTTCAGAGCATCTGGAAGGGCGGTTTTGTTGGTAGGAGGCTAAAGACAGAGCAGAATTCCACACTGACTTTTTTTTGTCATAAAAGTTACTCTAAAAATTCAGCCTAGGGCTGGACAACATGGCTGCAAAACGCATCAGGAACAGATAAGCATTTTGTATCAGTCCATATCAATAATTGTTGATTAGTGTTTATTTTTAAATATCTGAAATACTTCCAAACTGATGGTGTAGCTTTTTCTGTTTTAACTACAGATTTCACTTTTTTAAAATATATTTTTTAGGCAGTTATGAGGCACGGTAGCGAAACTTTAAACTGCTGCTCAACAGGTTGTTGCTAGGTAACAAGAGAGCGAGTTAGTGGATACAACCAACCTTGCTTAGCTACGAGAGGTTGAACAGTTAAAGCCTTTCCTCTGCCTACATCCCCCAGAATGCTGTGCGGTTCTGGCTCGGAGTTCCAGAACCATTCTTGACCATTCTATCAGACTTATTATCTATTGACATTGAGCACGTGTCTATGCTGATAAGTATTGTTATTGGCTTATTTGTTCAGCCTATTAAAAACAATAATTTAACTCATCCTACAGAAATTTTCAATTCTATCACCAGTCATATGATGCAACAGGAAACATGCCAGCTTCAGGGCTGATCTGCAGCTTCACTGCACTCATAGGAACGTTTGAGATGTAATGTGTGTGTGAAACCTGTAACTTTCATGTTTCATGTTGCTGGGCTTCCCCTTTAGGTGAAGCATGTTTCTGTGAACCGCCTGAATCAAAATCATAACCCGCTGGGTGGAAAACTCACCAACTTCCCCATAGCCGGGTCAAACAAACGCCCAGGTGCTCTTACACTTTATTAAGCACTTGCTTCCCGTCAGTTTTACATCTAAGTTTTGAATACTAGAAACTACACTAATAAACAAATATAAATTAATCATGTGCATGATAATGCTTCAAAATTTTATTTTGAGCAGGTTTACATACATTTATGCTCAGGAAACACAAAAGACTGGACAATGAATCGATAGTAATATGCATCGCCTCTGACACGTGATCGATGTCAATAGGTATAAGTATTAAATAATTTCACTGCAGAGCCGCACAGCATTCTGGGGGATGCAGGCAGAAGAAAGCCGCTCAACCTCTCACAACCAGCCAAGGAAGGTTGGTGGCATCGCTCTCTGGTTACCTAGCAACAACCTGTTAAGTAAGCAGCAGTTGCAGGTTTTGCCACTGTGCCTCAAACTGCATGGAGTGAAAACTGGATAAAACTAGAAAGCTCAAGTCATCGGTTTGTCAGTATTTCAGATATTAAAAACAAAACACAAATCAACACTTATCGATGACTGATATCGACTGATGTATGAATGCTCACATCGTGATACATTTTCAGCCGTATCGTCCATTGTCTAGCAGAACACTGTTAGCTAGCTAAATGAATCAAATTAGTGTTCATAATGCTTTATATATAAGGCATGGATTTCATATCATGACACACCAAACCGCTCTGTGCTTTACTGGCTAACTGGGATGACAGACAGGGTCAGCTTTTTATCCCTCGACTGTATGGAGACAGGCAAGTTCCCTCTCCCCCGCCTGTTTCTGTGCACTGCTGCCCAGCTGACTGAAAAACCTTCAGTGCCTTCTAAGAAAAACAAATCTTCGAGTTTGGAAAGATTTTAGGTTATAAAATCGCTCCTGAAGCAAAGATCAAACTCATCTGCAGATATACAATCAAAGCCAGGAGAAGGGTCTTAGAGCTGTCAAACACTCTTGTGTACACGCCGCTCCTACTCTCCCTTTTCTCCTTTCTCTCTGCTACGTTACTGCTAGTTCCCCACAACGGAGCCTTTGATGAGTGCTAAGGCTAGTTAGCATAGCTACCGATAACTGCAGATAAACAGTTTTGCCTGGAATGGTTAAGTTGTTTGTCCACCGTTAGCACATTAAGCAGCAGGTACATGAGGATGATTAACAGCTCTAAGACCCTCCCCGTTTTGCTAATTGGTTGTTTCTGACCGACAGCGTTTTTGCAAATGGCAATAGTAACACTAGGAGGAGGTGGAGGAGTTTGACTTTTTTTCCACAGATTATCTGTCTCATATGTTCATGACATAGTGACAAGTTAAACTTTTTTTTTTATATAAAAACTACATACTGTAGCCTGAAATAAACATCAGAATCAGAAGATGACACCTAATCAATGAATGGAAATTGAAATTCCTGATTGGCTGTTTGTTTGAGAGTCTGGAGTAAATGCCGTGATAATTCCGAGAATCTAGTATTCACAGAATTATCAACTGTTTGCTGAACTGTGCTAAGATGTAGGATCTTTGAAGTGGAAAGCTTCTCTTGCATTTTTCAGTTTCAAGACAGGATGACAGGAGTCTGTGCTAACTATTGTGGCTCTATCTGCTTCCAGTAGAGGCAACCTCCCTCAGCACAGAGCTTGTTTAAGGAGGATATAAACCAGCAACAAATGTTAAAGGACATCTGAAGCTGAGAAAGAAACTCAGAGTTGCTGCGGTTTGGTTTTAATCTTTTAAAGGAAAAACAATTGAACCAGCAGCTTCATGCATGGGACACACACCTTTGGTCTGAAGTTGACGATCCTGTTGAGCTTGACGATGAGGCACGGCTGTCCTTTACTGAAGCCGAAAGTGTCATCCTTTACCCCAGAGCAGTTTTGAAGATTGCTTCTGAGGAAACGGCAACTTCTCTTCACTCCTTCTTTGTCGAGTTTGCCACGATCCACGTATGTTTGAGGCAAGTCTGCAAATAGTGAATCGAAACACAAACACACACATAAATAAAACTTACTAAATCCAGAATTCAACGTGTTAGATGTGAGAAAATGATCAAAAATTGAACCAGAACCAAAAACTGCCAAATCTCCATAGCTAATTGTCACACGGCAGCCAGTAATCAAATGTGATGATTCCTTGATACTTGCCATTGCAATCGTCATAATTATTATTTTCTAACTGCTTGTTGTCGTCGTATTTCTCGAGAAACTCCTTCATGCTGGCGATGTACTTCTTGTACGAGTCCGCATCTTTCACATTGAAAGTGATTTCAGATTTGTCGGAGCGGGGCGTGTGTGACAGACCTGAGGAACATCAAAAAGTTTGAGTAAGAAGAAGGAAATCAGTGAAAATTATAACCAATATGTAAAACAACAACGACAACAAAAAAGCATAACAACAAAACAAAATCACTGCAGAATGATTAGTGGAGAGGGAAAACAAAAGCCATAGCAAGGTTCTGCTCTTTATCTTAAGACAATGTAGGGTCTTGGGGATTTTCCTCGGATGGTCTCAGGCAGCTCCTGGGAGTGGTAATTTTCCACAGACCTCGCGCACAAAAGCTCCCAAGTGAAGGTGTGGCACCGGGGCAGAGTGAGATGGGTTCGAATGGCAATCAAAGACATAACTCTCATTAACCTTTCCTCTTTTTTTTTTTTAAAAACCACTGGGTGGATTTATGCGTCGCCATATACTTAAGCAAGAGGCCGGGCGAGAGAGAAAAGTGTCAGAATCTCACTTGTGAAAAGTTCACCAGTCCCCTGCCCCCACCCATCCACTCTCATGTGTCTCTCTCTCTCTCTCTCTCTCTCTCTCTCTCTCTCTCTCTCTCTCCCCCTCTCTCTCTCTTTCTCACAATGGAAACTTTTAGCCCCAGAGTGGAAGGCGGGTTGAGCTCAAGAAAAAGAAAAAAAAAAAAGAAAAAAGAAGAGTCTCTCTGCTTCCTTGTTCGTTCCTCTAGTGGAAACTTGCTTCAGCTCACCGTCAGGCCAACACTTTCTGCCAGGCTTCTGCTGATCTGGTCGATTGTCGGGCGGTCGGTGGTTTGAGAGCGGCAGGAAAACGGAGCCGGCCGTCTACAATGGCTGCTAAAAATACCGCAGAGGCTGAAGCATGTGCTGCGCAACATGATGGGGTGGAGGAGGTGTGGGGAGTGGGGTGGGGGGGAGGCTTGGCACCTATGAAAACAACTTAGAAAAACGACAAACGCTCTCTGAGCTTGCAGGAGATTTCTAAATGCTTCTAATGCAACGGCAGCATTTGAATTTTAAACACATCCCCCCCGTCTCCACGCAGAGATTGTTACAAGCTCATTCAGGGATGAGAAACAATATTATTTTCCTCTAAACAATGTTCAACAAGCTCTCCGTGTAAAAAGCAGGCTGCTGTGACTCATAATCCCAAATCGTTTCAGTTCCCCCGCACCCTGAGGGGGGTAACCATTGACAGGCTGGGAGAGAGTGAAGGACAAAATGGCTGAGCCTGTTCGAGGTCAGAAAGACTCCGGATAGAGTAGCTGCTCAGAAGCACACCTAAACCGTTTGTCTTTCTCCCGCGGCCGTCCGACAGCGCCGCGCCGTCGTTCGGCAACCGGCGGATCGCTCAGGAGGAAGCGGGGTCAGAGGGAAAAGTTCCTGGTTTTACCTGGGGGAGCCACTCTGTCCTGGTGGGTGGGTTTGAACTCGTCTATCGTCAGCAGCAGAGCCTGAATGGTCCCGATGAAGATCGCAGCCAAGCATCCATAGAAAATCACGTAGAACAGGAAGATTTTCACTAGAAAGAGAAACAGGTGGAAAGAGGGCCGATGGTTAGAGACGCACCAGTCAGGTCAGATGCTGACAAAGCTTCAATTTTTTTCTAATTGAAAACAACAATTTCCCCCTGTTAGAGGTCTGTGACTGCCTTATCTTTGTACTCTGATACACTTTTTGGAGCTGAATTAAAGCTGCAGAAGTTAAACCAAAAGTGTGTATCAATTCCTTCATATTCTGTTGGAATCAGAGCTACTTACCGTTTGAGATATTTTTATTTTAGGTTTTATAGTCCTTAGGGAGAAATTAAAGGGAATCTGTATTGACTGACCAACCTGTAGTTTAACTGCACCATGTTAGGAAAACATGCAATTCTGATTTAAATAAATACTCTTTTTTTTTCTCACCACCATTACTGAATCTATAAAAAAAGAGTAGTAAAAGTTATTACAGCTGGCCAATTAATATACTTTTGGCATATAAAACAATGAAAACATGACTTTAAAAAGTGCAACGGGCATCCAAACATGGGCATCACACATTGCAATAGGCATCAGACATTGTCATGATGAGCAATAAATCAATTAATCGCACAATAAATTCAAATGAGTGCGATAATTCTCATTTGGACTACAGTCATTAAAGAGACGTTCCTGTTTAATATCGTTGAAAAGCCGCCATTTTGAGAAATGCTGCAAACATATGACACTCAGGACGAAGTAGTTGGTTGGCACTACCTGCCTCTTTTGCCTGTTTTCCCTGTCTTGACCTGAATGATTACTATCTTTTGAAATGCAATTTTGGCTATCGAGACTTCATAAGCCCTTATAATTACTATTGCGTTGCTTGTTTTATTTTTAAACTGTTTTCCAGTTGCGTTGTAAAATGTTTTTAGAAATTTGAGATTTTATCTTTGAGAAGGTGTACTTGCATTAGTAATTCATTGTAATTATTATATGAGTTGAGAATGGTCCAAAAATGACAATATTATTGCTTATTGCAATCATTTCTGCGACAAAATTGTCATCCTGTAAAATCTGTTGCTGTGACCGGGCCTAGTTGTTATGACAATGATAATTCTGATGTGCAAGTGCAGCCAGCAGCTACTTCATTAATCTGGACTGTAGCTCTTAAAGCTCTTTGTTGTTTTATGGACTTAGAGAAGCATTTAACAACTGAAGCTCCTCAGGCTTATTTGTTTTTTCCTTTAAATAAGCTCAACCTAGCGTGAAGTTTGAGAAATAATACACATTTAATTAGCTAAAACTCTCCTCATTCCAAAGCTGGCGGTGAAAGGAGTCTCTCCACACTTCCAGCCCGATTCAAACTTTACGCCAATTATGTAACGGCTGCAGAGCCACGATTCCAGTGCGACAGGTTGAGTCACTGTCAGGCGCCACTGCTCGCTCTCATGCGGACATCCCCCCACCCTCATTATCCCCACCCCCAAAGTGTCGCTTCCAACAGGTTTCTGGATAACACACGCTGTCCTCATCTCAATAAACAAAGAGCTCCTTTGTTTATGTTCCTTTAGTGGACTGAATCTTATTAGTTTTCCTTGTTGGTAGAGTTTCATTAAGGTTCATTGAGGGGGGTGGAAGAGGGGACGGCATACATTACTGTTAAAGTGTGCACCTGCTGTTGGCTGCTTGGAAGAAGTCTTTTTGTTCAATCACCCCTGTAACAGTTCAGTTTATCTTGCTTGGTAGCTAAAACTGTCAAGTCTCGACAGAACCGCTGATCAAACGTTGTTGTCTTTAAAGCAATGCTTAGAAAAGGTCAGCTTGTTGTGTTGCCTAAACTTGACCTTGTCAAGATGTGGAAAAAAAAAACCAACAAAACATCACATTCTGCACCGTTAAACTCTCTCTGCCAGAGTTCATGTTGTTTCCTCTTCCTCACTTGCGCCTTATGAAACTCTTCCCTCCACTTCCAGGTTCTCGTCCACATCAACCGGTTTGGCGAGTCAACGGCCTCCACCTCTTGAACAATAATCTCTTGCAAACAGACAGCAGGGGAATGAGCGGGCTCACTGGGCCCTCCCCCACTCAAGCTCTCTGGTTGGCTCCGATATTCTTCCCGCACGTGTTTGAACGCAATAGACGACATGTTTTTGGGTGATACGATCTCATCAGAAGTGCAGAGTTGGGAATGGGTTAAAAAAAAAAAAAAAAACGGAGGTAAAGGGTACAAAATGCCTCTAGAGAGAGTTGAACTTGTCGTTGGCGCGGTGACGCACCTGTCAGGAAGTAACTGTAGACATGCTGACATGTCACACACGTGGAGGAAGACAGTTTTTTTCTCTCTCCAACACTGTGCCACTCGCTGCCTGTTGTGAAAAGGTGAAGGGAATTTGCTGAAACAAATGTTTTTCTTCTCACAGCTTCTCAGGCAAGAGAGCCAATCAGATCTTCCCAAGTCAACTTGTGTTTGCTTTATTAAAAAAAAACAAAAACATAACTTTGGAGTCATCCAAACATGAATATGTTCATATAAAATTAGTGAAGCCCCCAATAGCGCCTAGCCTAACTAACTGATAGTGATTTCCAGTGGTCTTAAGAGGTCTGAGACCATTGGAAATGAGTGTTTACTTTTAAGGACTGAGGATGATTAAAGAAAAAAACATGATGTGATGTAGGATTGTGATAGAGACAATAACTTAGAATCCAACAAGAAAAGAAAAGAAACACAGCAGAATCAATGTATCTACATCAAAGAAGCTATAGGTACATTGATGTATCAACATGAGATACATTAATGTATCTAATCTTATAGTGGAAGTTGTTGGGATTTTGCAGCATTGGGAGGTCATGAATGAGAGCCGATCCTGGAATTTCTCCGATTCCGAATACATTTCTGTTCTTGTACCCATGATTTCAACAAATGAAGGAACCGGTTTTGAACAGCTGTCTATTCATTAATTCTATTAATTAAAATTTGCCTCAGCAACATAATTAAATAAAACATCTCTGGTTAAAGTCAGCCTCTTCACTAAGTCGTATCCCGCTTTGTAGCAAATTTGTCTCTGCCTTCTTCCATTTTATGCCAGTCTTTATTTCTTTTTATTCAGGCTGTCTTTTTGTCTTTTCAGACAACTTTAGTTTTTTTTGTCACAACTGTCCTGTCCATTTTTATGTTCATGGGAACAACTCATTTTGTTCCCATGAACTTAAACCATTCTCTATCAGTAATTTCAAAACTTATAGTCATTATAAAATTTTCTAACTTTATGTATATTTAAATTTCAGCGTACAATACTTTAAAAAACTTTTATATTCTATGCAATTTGCATTTATTGTGGTTCTGATCCGGTGTTAGGACCCCTGCTCAAACTAATATAACTCTAAGCAACTTGTTGCTGGTGAGTAATGTTTATTGGAATCACATAATCAAATTTCCGCTCAAGTTAAGTTAATTGTGGAAAATAGCTTTAAATCATCGATGGTCAAAGAAGGTACAAAACGTTCCAGAGGCGAATGTAAATCAAGCTCCAATTGTGAAATTAAGTATCCAGTGTAAAATATCAATAATAGTAAAAAAAAAAAAAAAACATAAATAAAACTCCAAAATTGTTCTTATGGCTTTTGGTTTATGTGATTCCAGAAAATTGAGTTTCATAAACACGCCAAACAAACCGGGAAATCTAATAGTCTCAGAAGCGGAGTGTGGGAAGAGGGGAGTCTGGTTGACAGGCAGAGTTTGAATGGAGAGCCCCTCCCCCCACCGGCCTGCTGCGACGTGTTGTCCTGTTGAGGGCCCGTCCCCGCTGATCTCTCTCCATGTTTGTTAAAGCTCAAAAAAGTATTCACACTACTGAAACTACAGCAGCTTTAGACAAACATGTGTATAACGGGCCTCTTTTTCAGACTGTCACCGACAGCTCCTTGTAGTTCACGTGCTGAAAACACAAACTCTTAGCCGGAAATATGTGAGGGCAGTTCAAAAGGCAGGCCGTAGTTCCTCTCGGCTTCCAAAGGACGTCACAGACAAACCTGTTGCTTTCAGTGGACACTTTTAGCAAATGAGGCGTCACTTTCCCCCCTCCACAACAAACACAGGACGGACTCTCACGAAGTCTCACTGCGGGCATGGTAACATTAGCTCTGTAGTGACACGTGCTGATTGAAATCTGGCAGAAAAGTAGCTCCCAAGAGTTCGCCATTGGGCAGCACGCGCCAGCTGTGACGGAGCATTTGTAGGCGGTACGTCTACAACTGCTCGGCTTCTTCCTGCCCCTACCCCCCTACCTCAAAGAATGAGACTTGTTTACCTCCAGCTTTCATTAAGCTTGGAGTAACGAGCGCATTAAACTTGCGGAAAGCGTGCCAACCAGTGTCTCACGTCTTTGAAAAGGGGGGGAATAAATAAATAAATAAATAAATAGCTGGGAGAGACAGGCAGACAGAGGGGCGGCCCATGAGACATGTGAGTCGTGATCGGCTCTCTAGCACAGCACCGTGTTCCCAAACGGTGAGACTCGCGCCGCAGCCGAATAAAATAAAAAAATAAAATAAATAAATAAAAAATGGTGATCATTTCTAATTGGTAAAACGGTTTAGCAACAGTAATTAGGACTGTATAACGACTGCCGTTTATCCTATCAAATCATCCCCCAGATCTGCCCGCATTAGTCAAGCTTCCACATCCGTCTTAAAGTATTGAAAACAGCGCTAAAACGATTATCAAGAGTTGGATTCAATAATCCGGGATATGAGAGAAAGGTGGGGCCTAGCAAAATTAGCCATCCGCTTTGTAACTGTAGAAATGTCCTCTGTTTCCGCTTACTTCTCCTTGGTGAAAAAAAAAACAACATTAAAAGCGTGGAGGAAATCACAAACATTTAAGCCAAACTCGTTTAGTGGACGGTCCTGGCCCACAACAATCTGTCCTTCAAGATGACCTTTTTCTAAAGGGCAATAATTGACTGGCACAACATGGGCTACGCCTACGGTAATCATTGTCTATTACAATTGTATTATCTGTTAACACTATCTGAATCCAGATAAATAATAAAGCCGTCATCGCAGAGATGTCATTCAGTTTAAGTGAGAGTTGATTGGTTTATCGAGCTTATTAATCAGCTTATATTTTTCACTACTCTTGATCCAGGACAAACTCTTCGAAGGAAACCGGTTTCGTGTTTGGTGGCTGGAGATGAAGTTGAGCTTGTCACGGATTTAGAAGACAAACTTCTCCCCACAGTCTGCACTGAAACCGAAGTCACGACTCGGCGTGTCAGAGCTTCTGTGCTCTAACAGGTGCTGACTGTCTGCAGAGTGAGGAAATGAGAAGAATAAAAAATGGTTTCCATTCTCCCTTAGAATAACAGAAGGGGCATCATCCTTCACGACAGGCGTCTGACGAGAACTGGTTCAGTTCAATGAAGGGAGGAGGGAAAAAAAAGAAAATGGAGTACTTACACCAACTGCCCCCTGTTCGTCCTAGAAACTCTCTCTTCTCTGAATTCCACAGAAATTTCCTCCATCCGCCGTCGCTCTCCTTTTTCCCAGCCATGTTACCTCCACAGAAATATCCCCCCGGTTTACGTTCTGTAAAGGTTTGACCGGAGTTTTAAAAAGCTGCGACTGTTAACCGTCCTTCACAGGAAACACGAAAGGACAGTTTCGTACCCGACTCCTCCAATTGTACCACTCACAATTTATCTCGCGGGGAGCAGCTCCGCCTGCAAACTCCTGTAATAAGTTACCATCGAAGAGGGAGGGCTCAGCTCAGCAAATCACAACCCTCTGCTGCGTTTTGCGTAAGAGGCGAACCGAGGAGGGGGGTCGCTCCAGACAGGAGACGCTTATCAACGTACAGAGGTGTGTGGGGGGTGGGGGATTGAGGTGCTACACAGAAATTACCCATTGGTTGTTGCAGACGTTTAAACGATACCTGTACCGTTTGCAACCGGTCCGTTTCCCCCAATAAACATCGGCGAAATCAAAGGTAGCTCTGCATGTTCAAAGACGAAAAACTGTGACAACATAGGTGTTAACAAGCAGAGCCAAAATTTGTACTCAAGTAACAGTAATGTTATATTGTATGACAATAATTCTACTCAAGTAAAGCGTATGGAGCTGTAAAACTTTCCTTAAAAGTACAAAAAGCTACTCAAATACTCTGTTAAAAAATAGAATGGAACATGCAGTACTTTAACTTTTATGTAACAACTAGCTTACTACAAATAGTCCTAGTCTATCGCTAGTTTTAATTTAACTTCAAAGCAGCAAAATTGTGCAGATAATAAGCCCTTTTTCTTTTTGACACAAGCTACATGCGTAAAAGTTATAATGCACTTCTGAACTTGCTGGATTTTCTTCTAATTCTTAACAGAGCCCATTCACATCAGACTTTAATGAGTAAAGTCTGATGTAAAAAAAAACTTTAAAAAAATCTCTGTGTATTGATTTCACAGTCTGGAATTTATCATAGTCTTTAACTTTTTAAAGACTAAAAAGACTAATATACTGCTGTTATGACTAAAAAGGGCGGATATGTTCCAGTCACCCATGTACACAAAGGTTGTATAGACGGATCTTATTGTTTACATCCGCAAAATTTACATCCGGAAACGTCGCGCATGCGTACAATGCCGGTGGGGGGAAAAAAAACGATTTTGTACTTGCTATCCATAGCCGCGCGGCCGCAGAAGAGCAATTCCGTAAAAAAAAAAAAAAAAGAAACCTGTAGATGTAGGTATTATTAATTTAGTGAGGTGCGCCACAGAAATGGAAAATAACACAGAAAACCCGATGAAGAACAACCCAAAACCACTCATATTCTTTTTTCTTGCTCTGTGTCGGTTTTACGCTACAAACAGACCAGTTGCCATAACAACTGACTAACGGTTCCATTAGCCGACATAGCATCCTGATATATGCATCCTGATATACTTCTTTTTTAACTGAACCGAAACAAACATAATTTCTACATGACCGTTTGACTAAGCTAGCAAAACTGATATACTTCCTCCCTCTATTTTTTTTAATGGAAATTTTTACTGACCTGTGAAATGTTGGATGGTCTTGTTTTGACAATTAATAGCAAAACACTGCGTCTCATTTTCTTTTACATATCACGCATACATTTAAGATTTAGGATGTTAAATTAACAAATGATGGTAGTCATCGTCTGCAAGCAGTTTTTTGCATTCTATTGCGCTGCCTTCCAACAGTGGGCGGGATCTTGCATGCGCCTGACGTTACGTTGCAACGTACTCCGGCCCAAATGGCGCATTCTGGCTTTTCAGTGAAAAAAACTGGTTCACTAATAATAAGTATACTGCTAGTTAGAAGTTAGCCTGTTTTTAAGCAGCTGTATTAAATATTAGCCAAATTAAAACAGGTTCTAAATGTGCCAAAAACAACATGAAACAGACTAGCATGGAAGCACTTAAATATGAGCTCAATGTTAAAAATAGACAACTAAAAAGGACTTTATAATCGGTATCATTTTAATATTTTTCCAGCTTGTAGGACACATGCTAACTAACGTCTGACTTTAAAACAAGAAACACATGCTGTTGATGGCCTTGAAGCAATAACACAATCAAAGCTATTTTAAATAATCATTTCAGTTTTTTGCATATTCTTTAATTTTGTAGTCTGGAGGTTTCAGTAGAAAATGTGTTTATTAATAAAGTCATGCTAGTTAGATACTAGGAAGTTATTACAGACATTTCATTTGAACCATATTGCTCCTAAAAAACTTTGCCAACATGTAAAAATCTGATTGGTATGTTCGAAAATGTAGTGTATCTAAACTAAACAACAGTAGAAACCTATTAAAAAATGTTGCATTTGTTTTAAAGTTATGACAATTACTCACGACTTCTATACTTTAATATTTCATAACATGTTGTAAAAGGCAAACTTACTTCTTGTCTGTCTGAATTAGACTTTCTCTTTTTTTGTTAAGAAACTGATTAGTTGCTTAGATACACACAAAAAACCTGAACGCAAATATGGAACATATAGATTTTTCAATGTAGTTTTTAACATGTTTCTGTGAAAACAATTGGGGAAAACAACTTGTTGCTTTAGTGAAGAATTGAAGCTTCTGTCGAAATCAACACAGTAGCTCAGAATCACTTGGCAATGAGTCAGAAAATGAGGACACTGTCCTGGGAAACCAGATAGTTACTCCATGATTACTCATGCAAGAAGACCTTACCATCATTGACTCACTATCATTCAACTACACTTCACAACAGTATTAAATCAAATTGAATGGAAGGCCTATTGATTATATGAAGTATCATATGGCTCAATAGTTCATCCATGACCTTTTTTATTTGAAGAGTACGAGACAATAGATTAAAAGTAAACCACAAATAAAATATGTTACTGCACAAACAAGATTTGTTTTTATTTTTACTCTATCTGACCTGCTGACTTGAGGTCAGCAGATCAACAGAGCTCTCTTCCCCATACAGTTTAAGGTCATATCCCTATAACTTTACAATATTTTGTAAAAATATTCATGTCCCTTGAGATTTTTCCTATGTTTTCCCAGTACAACCACCAACCTTAATGTATTTTATTTGGATTTCATATGACTGACTGAAAAAAAAATACAACAAAAAAGTGGTCAATGATTGTGAAGTGGAAGAGAAATAATGGCACATGATCTTTCCAAATAATGTATTGCAAACGCCTCACCACACTGTTCGATCCATCACCTGAAAAGTAAAATAGTATCTCGCATGGCATTACTTGGAGAAGAAGCTAAAGAAGTTCCTGGGAACTCTGGAGGAGCAGAAGAGACCCACAGCTCAGGTGGGAGAATTTAATAACTAATAGCTGTGCTCTCTGCAAATTTGACCTTTATGGGAGAGTGAGAGGAGGGGAAAAAAAGATAACAGGGAGTGAATACTATAAAAGGATACTGTTAAATATTTTCAAACTGAATCAGAATTATTTATGACCCTATTATTTAAATAATCTATAATTCAGTTTGGAAAGGAGAACTGCGTCATACACTTTTTTGTTTTTGCACTGTCAAAAGTAAACAATGTTACACGCTCCTTTTGTGGGGCTGCTATTGATTCTGGAGCGATAACATGGAAGCTCTCTGTTTACATAGATGAAGGCTTTGTCAAGACTACAAGGAGGTGAGGCATTCTGAGGCAGGTTGTGAGGGAATCTGGTATGCAGTCTGTAAGCTGGACTTGAGCTAGTTAACAATAGCACCTCTATGCAGCTGGCGTCCTGCGCTGGATCCTCAACAGCTCAGTGGATAGGAACAGATGAAACGAACAAAAAAAAAAAAAATCTGGTACTCCATTTGAAAATGCGTCATGGTGTAAGAGGAAGCTATGAACCACCTGGAAAACCCATGTCAGAAAATACATTTAAATGTATTTTTTTGTGTGGTTTTTTTTTTGTGTGTGCGTTTTGTTTTGTGTTGTGGTTACTTTTAGTTATAAAAGCAAATTAAAACTTGACTTTGACATCTTCACTATATTATACTGAGTTCAGATTAATTGCAAAAATTTATAACAAAAACTGTACAAAGTAAGGTGTTCAAGTTCAATAAATAGTACGGGTGGACATTTATCACATCGTTTATCATTTATCATGATAAATATTATTTATCGTTGTCATGATAAAATCCAATTAATGATGTTTAACCCCCCTAAAATTATTGTTGTCCTTATTGTTGGGGATTGATAGATTTACTATTTTCTCCAAGTTCTTCAATGAAACCAGCAATAAACACCAATACATTTGGAAATACAGTTACTTTTTTATGTATCTGGTGTCCTAAAGAAGCGCATTACAAATGGGAATATTTTGCAAGAGCAGTATTTGTGTTTGTGGGGCTGTAATTGCTGTGACACACAGTCACAGTCATCTTATGTAAAAAAGAAGTCAGATTTATCTTTATCACAATAACACTGCAAAATATTGTGATAAAACTTTCAGCTGATATCACCCACCCCTAATAAATGAAACAATTCGGCTTTGTTAAAGTCTCTGATTTGGTTTTTATCTCATTTCACTCATGATGCTCTCATCTTTAGGACGTCGCTGCTCACCATTTTCTTTTTAACTCCCCAAATAACAAGTTCCCTCTTGGGGGCCTCATGATTGACCTTTATCATATAGGGAGCCTCTTTATGTGTGCTGACCTCTATGTCAGCCTGTGTTACAGGTGGATGAGCAGGCGTTGGCACGCGATCACATTGTACGCTGAGTGATCAACATCGACACACTGGGGTTCTAATGTCCTAGGGTTGATCTGACAAGAGAATAGACTTTAAAATCTCCAAAAAATAATAACTTCTTAATACGCCTCAAAACGTTTTACATATAGTCACAACCACAAACCTCAATATATTTGTGTTATTTATTTTTTTGTGATAGACCAACACAAAGTGGCAGACATTTGTGAAATGGAAGGAAAATGAGAAACAGTTTTCTTTTTTAATGCATCTTTTACAATCATTTGTTGTAAGCCCCTCTGATTCAGTATCTGTCTATAACCGCTTGTCATCTAAAGTGTGTCTGTAATTGGAAAGCATCTGTAAACCTCAATTTCCAAGTCTTTCCACAGATTCTTCATTGGATTTAGGTCTGGACTTTGACTGGCCTGAGGGCATGAGTGTACTTAGTTTTAGACCATTACATTGTATCTCTAACTGTAAGTTGTTCTGCTAGAAGGTGAACTTTTCCCTCTGGCGGCAAATGATTATTTTAGTAATCGATTATACTGGCAGTTAATCCGATAAAAAAATTGCCACTTTCTTCAGATTTTTCATTTAATCGCTTCAGGGTTTTTATTAAATATTACATATTAATAATACATATTTTATTAAATATAAGGTACAAATAAACATATAATTCAATTAATTTTTAAATAAGAAAATAAGCATATTATTGAATAAAATGCAATAGCAGTTGCCTCTCAGTGTATTCTTGATCATTTGTAGCACAGGATGTATCTGTAGCTAAAAACTACTTTCAGTAATGAGAAACGCTCATCTCTTTCTTTTTGACTTTACATCCATACAGTGTATGGCTGATCTATTGATTTTGTTGAAGATTTTATTCACAATTCGAACCAGGTAGACTGGGTAGAATGTATTTACAAAGTTTATTTTATCTTAAATGAAAAATGTGTATATTTTTTGTACATTTTTGGCTTAATTACTGCTCTGATTATAATGTTCTTGTTGCAAATGGTCTTTTATGAAGTCTCTATTCTCCAGTCAACCATTAATCGATTACTAAATGAATTGATGATTATTTCAATAGTCGATTTATCACGATTAATCCGATTAATTGCTCCAGGTGCAGCTCCGTCCTGGTCTCTGGTTTTTTTTGTTGCCTCTAACAGGTTTTCTTCAAGGATTATCCAGATTTTTTTTGTTTGTTTTGTTTGTTTTTTTTTATCTCCACTCATCTTCCCACTCCCCCTGACTAACTTCCTGTCAGTCACAAAGCACAACGTCCTCACAGGATAATGCTGCCACCACCGTGTCTTACCGTAAGTGTCCTAGCGGGGATGGCATTTATTTGCCTGGAGGTTAAAAAGTTCAATTTTCAGCAACTTTTTCTACACATTTACTGCAATCTAGAGGCACCAAACAGAATTTCTTGTGGCTTTATTTCATCAGTGGCTTTCTTCTTGTCATATTTGAGGCGTATGTGGAGGTCTGTGTTGCAATGGTCTTCTTGGTTGCTCCTCCTTGCCAGTCTGGTCAGTTTAATGCCTACAGTATTGTCTGCATGGGGAGCAGGGGGTAGCCTAACACTGCAGGACTTTTCACACCATTTTCTCAAGCTGCTAGGACAGAAAATCTAAACCAAACCAAACAAAACAAAACACGAGCCTCTTGGCTGCTTCTAGCGTTAATGGTTCACATTAATCAGAGAAGTGTTTGATTAGTGGATGGTGTCAAAGCTGCTGCCGCCGTTCCCTTGCAGTGCGCTCGTCTACATGCTCTAATGAGGGCTGTTCTGATGGGCACGTCCAAATCAAGGGAGGCTCCAGTCAGGTGATCCGAATCCTCTGGGTTGAGGTGCCTTTTTATTTCTTTTCTATTGCAAACTTGTGACTTTTGAACAAATAGTTCCATAACTACGGCGTCACAAACAACCTGACAACATCAGCCTGCGAGCAAAACCCCTGAAAGTTTCCACACATATTCTTATGAGATTGACATGTGTTTGTTTATTATGATGTAGGAGAGCATAATCCATATTTCTATAAATTATCTGGATGTGCATTCTCAGATTGCACGTCCTGCAATCTGACGCAAAATTCTCTGTTTAATTTTGCTGAACATTTGTGCATTTTTTGGAGTTTCTGTTTACAGCATTATGTAAACATCCAGTACTTTTTTGTACTCTTCAGGTGTTAGTGCTAATAATAACATGAAATTCTCTGACTGTGGATTTGGTACTATTACTACTTTTTTTAATATTTAGGGGGGAAAAAACAGCGTAAAGCGTGATGTCAAATCTTTTGTTTGACATATTCAAGTGAGCATAAAGCACTCTTCAACCACTTACATAATCTTACATTTATTACCTGTATAATCAATACATATAACAACTACAATATTTAGCAATAATCATGTTGTGACCTTCCTGAAATAATAACCCAAGTAATTTTTTTGTTTTGGGGGGGGGATCACCACCTCTTTCTTTCCAAAAAAGACTTATGCCATAATGGTGATGACATGTTTATATGATAATTTGAATTGTTTTACAGTAAATCCAATGTATCTGTTATAAGCTAAGCTGCCTCCAATTACAGAAAAAATGCTGCAAGCTAAGCGTGCAAAACACACATTGAATGCCATGAGAGCAACAGTGATTAGAGCTACATGTAGCTTGTAGCATGTCCTTTTACAGGGTGAAAATCAAAGTAGCTGGAGCTGTTCATGAGAAAACACAGCAGAGATCAGAAACTACAAACACTGACATGAGTTGAAACAACCAAAGCACACATACTGCGACTTTTGAGTACAGATCTGCCAGTCTGTCTCTGAGCTGCTGATATAATGGAGGTGTTCCCCTTAGCCTTTTATTCACTCTGTGAAACCATTTGCATCCTGGCATTTGGTTGTCTAACTTCTTCCCGATCACCTGGCTCAATGCAAATGTTGGGCCTCCAGCCATGAAGCAGTGAGAGCTATTGGTACCACAATGCACTGCACTAACCTACTTTCAGTTTCGGCAGGAAGAGGAAAAGTTTCATTGTGACACCAGCAGACTGGTCACGGATGATGTTAAGTTACAGCCCAAGTTTTAAACATTTCTAGTTCACAAAAAGGAGGAAACTAACTATTTTGGTGGAAAATGGTGGTGGCAGCATTATGCCTTTTTTCAGCAGTTACAAGAGAAGATGCTCACAGTTGGTGGCAAGATGGATGGGCAAAAATATGGTAGAGGCTGCAAAAGACTTGAAGCTGGGGCGCCGGGTTATCATGCAGCATGGCAACGACCTTAAAAAATAAACCGCTCCGCCCCAACCACAGGTCAGAAACGGTAAAAATAATGTGGTCAGCAAGATAGAAAAGAAAAGATGTCCCCAAATTTTGGAAATTCTCTGTTTTTCTTTAAATAAGGCAACAAATAGATAAAGCTTTGTTTTTGGTTTTGTTTTTTAAGAATTTATAGATTTCATTAAAAAAAAGGTTTATTATCAACCAAGTAAAAGTAAAACTTTTAAAAAAATTTGCAATAAACTCAATTTTCCATTTTAAATTTAATGAATTTTGTAGTTTATGTAATTTAAATGTGTTAATCTTAGCACATGGGCCAAAAAGTCTTTATACCTCTTGTTTGACCCAGACTTTGACTGGGTCAAAGTCAAAGTCCAGACTAAAAGCATTTTTAAAAAATTAGCTGAGACTTAAAAACTGATGTTCTCACAGAAGCTCCTGATGAATCTAACCACACTTTGAGCTACTTTGAAAAGAAGGAGCAAAACTGCTGCTGGATGAATATAAATGCACTCCACATATTTCAGATTATTATTTGTTGGATGGGGGGAGAGAATTTAAACCATGTACTAATTACCTTCCATTTGACAAAAACGCTCTACTTTGTGTTTGTCCATCAAATAAAATCTCAAAAAATATGCACTATTATTCATGGTTGCTTCGTGACAAAAACGTATAAACAACCACAGAGGGGCGACCACTACTGAGGGATCTGTAAATGTTGACATCACTATTACTCAGTGTGACAGATGATTATTAGTTATCAAGCACTGGAGCAGTGAGAAGCAGCTAAAAGGCCGGTTCAACTTCCATGTGACGGTGCGGGTTTGCTGCATGTTACAGGGGATCTCTCTCTGTGACCGAAGCAGAATTGGGAGCAGGGGGCTTGTTTGTTGCTGAGCGTTGGGATGCAGATCGTGCCCTGCAGGCGAGGGTTGTCTGAATTACACACCAGCATCAATAAAGTTGCACGTCATGTTATTTTCCATGTGGTGACCACAGTGGGGGATGATCCGTTTTCCATTGGAGTTTTTAAAGTTCCACTCACTCCGAATGGCTACAAGAGTTTACGACGCAGCGTTGTGCATCAATGTGGCAGTTCTTTATTTTTTTCTGCAAAACAACAAAATACCTCTTTTCAAGTAAGTTTTACTGCACCGGAGTGCTCTGTCACAGTCTATGGACCAAACAAGATAATTACTGTCAGTTTTTAACATGGATATGGAAATCCACCTCAAAACTAGATGGCTGGTGGAAGAAAATGTTAAACATGAACAACAACAAGAAAAAACAGAGAGGTTGGGGGGATTACTGGAAGAAGGATAATGTGACTTTAATTAACTAAATGTGTTTGTAACTGTGGGAAAGCATGGAGGAGCTGAGGGAAAATTACCGTTGACCTCAGGGAATACACAGGGGAGATCAGGGAAACTAACCAAGTTTGATGAAACATCGTAAAAATGACCCCGAAATTAGTAGAAAACCAAAAGAAAAATCTAAATAAACAGAAATACAAGAGAAACTAAAATCCACAAGGCTAGTAAAACTTATCGTAAAGTCTTTAGCATTGTGACGTTACTGTTGCACCAACTGAACACTACACCAGTGGGAGTGTGTAAATAGGTGGGACTGATTAACTTTTCTGAGTAGCAGTGGTGTGCTTATGTTCAATAAAGCTCAGCTTCAATCATCAGAATAAGTAGAAGAGGCCACACTAGCCGGCGTCCATTGCTACATAGGCTGGGCTATGACTGATTTGTACATACTTGTGCCAATGGCTCTTGGTTCAGTTCACAAAGATCTTCCACCAATAGTGACTTGGACTTATTTATGTAAGAGTTCAACTTGTCAAAACACGTCTCTTGACTATAAACGTTAAAGACAGAAGGTTGTTAAGCAGCAGGCGGTTGGCTCGGCTTCCCACAGAGATGGCTAACAGAGCATTCATATAGACGAGAATCATTATTTGGCAGCTATGTAATTCTGAAGAGTTTATTGGCCCATAAATTTGGTGTCATGTTCAATTTTTGCTCAGAGATTTTGCATCTTTTCTGCTGTTAATGAAATGACAAAGCTGCCCCACTGAGATCAAACTTATGCCTTATTATTATTCCATAATTTATTTTTTCCTCTTTGTTCTTCAGGGTTAAAATAACTTTTTTCCCTGTGTGTATCTGTTGTGGTGCTCGTCATTCCACCTTTCCTCTGTGCCACGCCTTTGCAATTTTCAATGTTCCTCTCTCAACTTTTATGGCAGTGAAGTGATGCCGTTTAACTGTGCGATGTTTTGTAACCACAGAGATTCAAAGTAATTTTCCATAGTCTACTGTTGGAAAAGGTGGTAATGTGGCTCCAATAGATAATATGGATCAACAGGAAGTTTCTTAAATATTTAATAAACAAGTGAAGTGGTATGAACTCCTTTGTTCCCAATGCTTGACATTATTAAAGCCTTTTAAATTCAAATGTAAATCTCTCCTTTTAACTAACTTTTGGTTAGTTCCCATTATTATCCCACCCCAGGGCATGAAAAGGGTGTTTTTTTAGTTTTTTTTTAAATCATTCTTAAGGAATCTCCTTCAGTTTTGGATCCCATTCTTGTTTGTCCTGTAGCACATGTTCTCTATCTCAGACAACAGGCTGGCCTTGAAATTCATTATCCCAGGTGTTTTGAAACTTCACATTTAAGTTAAACTAGATTTTTATTGATTCCCTTTTTTTGGGTGGATTTTTATTTTCAGTGACCTTAGCAGAATGGTTCAGGATTTTAGAAATGGGGTTCTGCTTAGAAGGTTATCAGTGGTTAATATCAAACCTGCAGCAAATAACTCTCTATGTTCTATCTTGCCATCTTTATTTTGTATTAATCCAGATTATTTGGTCTTGTGCGCTTCAACCACTTCCTGTCGTCTTCTTTGTCTTGTAGCAATAAATAATTTTCCAGGATGAATGAAAATCAAGAAATACAATCAAGTAATTATGTTAAGTTCAGTTATAAAATTAAGTATGTTATGGCTTCACAATTTAACATCTTGCAATCAGGCCTCTGTCTCCTTAAAATCTCCTGCTCTTTCTGAAACTCCGCCTACAAGAAGTCATCACAACATGGCTCTTCTATTAACCCTTTAACAACATTTTACTAGCATTGCATCGAGAAGTAGCTCCTACAATGAGATCAGTTCCACCAGCTGTTTGCTAATTGCTCCTGGGTAGTTTGAAGGAGCCGAGGAGGGAAATGAGCTCTGTGAGCTGGAAGCTTCAGTTCTGAGGAGGAGCTGCGTCTCGAAGGCGGAGCTTGGCCCACCCAGGAGTTTTGCACAGCTGAATGGTTGCCATGGTAGATCGAAGGATTTCTCAAACATGCATGAAAGAATGAAGGCAACACTCCGGGTGTGTTTTTGTTGAAGGAATAACATTATAACATGATGTAAAACTAAAAAATTTGCATAATACTGCCCCTTTAAACCTTCAAACTAAAGTGAAATCGGAACAAAAATACTCCTAGAAAATCACTAAACCATGACAGAAAATGCCTCCTTTAAGCGAAAGGAGCATCCATCAATAGGTTCCCTACACAGATGGAGCAGATCAGTCACCCCTCCTCTTAATGATGTAAACAACACAAAACACACTCCATTCTGGTCACAAACCTCCTTCGCCAGCATGGAGGATCCTACCAGAATAGACAGGAGGTGTTTGGTTAGATCAAACACTCGGGGTTCTAATGTGCAATAAAGTCAGACGTGTGTCAAGGACTTCCTTTTACCCTCTTACCTACATTTTTGTTAACATTACTCAAAACTCTACCAGTGTGTTAAGGTGAGCTGCCCTTCAGATCAGAGGACCGGTGTGATCCAACCCATCACTGAGTAAAGGGCACTGAAAGAAGAGGGCCAGGAGGCCAATGGCCTTTCATGTCTTTCACATGGTGCAGTTTTATGTCAACAGAAGCTGGAGAAGTTGTTGTCTGTTTCTGCTTAAACTGCTTAACTATTTTCCTTTCATATTCACTTCCAGCTGTGGTCAAGTTCAAGTTCATCCTGAAAGTGTCAGGAAATTATCTCCTGCTGCTGCAGCGTTTAGTGGCTCCGATGCTCAGTCTCGCGCTGCATTCACTGACCTACTTGTTGAACCCAAGCAAAGTGTAAGCATAACGTTGTATTTTTTTAAGTGTACTATTATGTGCAAAATATTGAAAGGCCATAATTCAACAGATCAATCTATGTTCCTATCTGAATTAATTTAAATTTTTAATAGGCAAGGAGGTTCTGAATGCCACTGAAATTAAGAAATCAAAACATAAGTGGTAATTTACATAATCACCATAATTTTATTATTAATCAGACAAACATATATTTACTTTTCATTTAGTTGCATAAAATACGAAAACAATCAAAGGCATTCCATTTTCAATCCACTACTACACTTTAAGAAAGGCCATTTTGTGAATAAAAATGTGGAACTATTATCATTTAACTTCTATTAAAAGCTTACCAGATTCTCAGATCTGTATTAAAACATCACACAAATGTTAAATTCAATAGGAAAACATTTAATATCCAGAGAACTTGATCGAGCTTCTCGCTGACTCAGTCAGGCTAAACATCTTGCTTGTTTTGTTTTGTTTGTTTTTGTGCGTCTCTTTCTGAATCTCACAACATAGCTTAGCTTAGCCTCCAGTGAAGGAGTCATCAGGAGGTGCTGATTAACCAATCAGCATCAGAGCTGGGATAACACAAAGTGCCTGTAATGCTGTTTACACATCAAAATTTAACACATGAACCAATATCAAGCATTAAGACTAGTTATAATTTAAATTTAGCGTTATTTAAAGCTTACTAAATTTACAATGTGATTATACTGGGTCACACTTTAACAGATATTGACAGACATTGATACAGGTTCCTTTTAAATACAGACATAAACGCATATATTTTTTTAGAAAATTTAGTTTGGCATTTGAGTATGAACTCAATCTTAAATTTGAGAACAAATACTGTCAAATAGTGAACGAAATGAAGATTCTCTTCTTTTTTTTCCCCCAACAGAGAGTACACAAAGCATCAACAGTGAACAACAAAGAGATTTGATTTGAATTTCAAATACCTCTCAAACCCAAACTCTGATGGACTGATTATGTGCTATGATTTGATTCAAATAACAGGAGGAGCTGTAAAGCATGAGCAGAATCGATGTTACTCTTTACAGTTGTGATCACGCTGATGCTGCAGATCAACACACAGATGTCAGATCTGATTATGGCCATGCCACATCATCAGCCATGCAAAAGCATTTTAAGTCGTTAAGGTGTGCCTCTATCAGTAAAACCAGAATATTTAAGATGAATTTAAATGTAAAAAAGAGAAATATTAAGGTAAGGAAACGGCAAAGGCATATCCACGTTGATGCTTTCTGCTTATGTTGCTGCTGCGTCGTGAACGGTGGACACCTGTAACTTTGGCACAGCGAGCAGCCGATGAGTCCGCTGTGGTTTGAACACTCAGCACATTGCCATGCTAGTCATGCAGTTTAAGCAACATTTGGAGGCCTGTGTTTGAATGCAGGTTGCATTGTGGCTGCAACCTGCAAAATACACCGCTCATCCCAAGTACAAATATTAACAGTTTGTGCTCTGGTTTTGTTGAAAGAAAAAAATGTTAGTCTAGAGTAAAATGGCTGAGCAGAAACTGAACTCAGATGCCCAAAGGCAAATAAGGGAAACAGAAAACAGTGAAAAAATATTTTCTCCATGCAGGACAGTGATAGTAAATGTAATCTAGAATCTGATTTGTGTTGGGATTAGATAAGTAGTTGTGAAGAGAAAGTTGGTACAGTTTTGTGGAGACAAACAAATACAGTAACCTCTCTGTTAAGACTTTCACAGATGACAGCTCTCACTACTGAGGAATGTTTTCTGCAGAGCAGCTGAAATGCTACTGATTTAAACTTATGATGGCCAAAGAGATGCTAAGTTTATTAGTCAGGAGAAAAACCTTTTCTCTACACATGATAAACCCAAAAAGGCAGAACGGCTCTATGTTACGTGTCAAACCATCAATAAGATGTATCAACAACAGTCAACATGCCAACATTAGCATAGCATTTCAGCAAACTGTTCAACTTTATTAAATACTGCGATGTACCATCTTAGTGGTTCTATTTATATATATATGTGTGTGTTTTGTTTTTTTTTTCTAAAATTTGGAACTTTGCACTATCCCACGGCTGAATATTAGAGCCATACTAAAAAAAATAAATCATAGTATTAAAGAGTAAAGTAAAGAAAATAAAGTCATGATAATATGAGAATAAAGCCATATTGTCAGAATAAAGTTGTAATATGACTTTGTTCTCGTAAACTTTATGCTACAAATTTAATCTTGTATTCTTTCAACTTTATCCTATTGTAACGTTATCCTCACAATATTGTGACTTTATTCTCAGATGAGTTTACTCTCATAATGTTATGACTTTATTCTCATTATTTTAAGGCTTTTGTCTCATAAATGCAATTATTTTTATTTTCTCAGCGTGTTCCTAATACTCCAGTCGTACCATCCTGATCTTCTGTCCTTGCAAAAAGTTCAGTGACTTTAAATTTTCCCCTGTCTTAAGTAAAATCCACAGAGCCCACTCCAGTGACACTGACTCACTGTAAATGAGTTTTTAGCCTCCTGCGGTCGCTTGACTACACTGTCTGTCAGAGGAGATAAGAGTTGCTGTGCGCGCTTTTCCAAGCATAGCTAATACATGCCCTCAGTTTGTGAGCTACACTGTCAAACTGTGACACACAACAACAGCCCAATAAAGACATTTAAATGAGAAAGGGTTGGCTTGGTGTTGGTGTGACGCTTATTAAAAGATGAAATATTAAATGCCTCCCTGCAGTAGTCCCTTTTTGCAATCTCTTGTAATGGAGGGAGACACTGATACAGGCCTAAAATACCTGAGGCCTGGTCACGTTTTGGGCAATCAGTCCTGCAACGCGACCGTCACCACGGACACGGCCAGCCAAGGCTCAGACGCTTCCCCCTGTCCCCCCGGAGCAACCGCTACGCCTTGTTCTAATGAAGCTACCGCCTGAAGCAGGGTGATTTGTTTTCTCCATGTCATTATGGTGGCCTTTTGGCTGCCCCCTTAATTTTATCAGTGCAGCACTATTAAACCACAAAGCTCCTGAGGGAAAACGCAGAGGGAGACTCCTGACATCCTCTCAGTTGCAGCCATCTCCAGCATGCCGGACGAAGCTTTGTGTTTAGCAGTGGTGGGACAAAAACTTTCATTGAGTTAATTACAGGATCTGTAATTAATTAATCACTGTTAATAGCATTTTAATTGATATTGACAAAAAAAGTAAAATTTTCCATTCAAAACTTCTTTTTTCTTTTTTTGTGCTAATTGATTGAATAAATAGACATCTGAGCTCAACAACAACAGAGGTTAGTTTAAAAGCAAAGCCTTAAGATAAATATCAGGCTGTATAAGAAACTACAATGTCTTTGTTAAGATTGTTGGGTGTTTGAGTTCTTGGGGGTCGTTCATGTTTGTGTTCTTCTATTATTGCTCAAAAGGTCTTGCCATACCTGTTTTTTCTTTGTATTTTAGTCTCTTTAGTTTTTATGTTCTGCTCTTTGTGCCTTTGGTTTTTATTCCCTCAGGTTAGCTTTCTTCTTTTCCCCTTGATTTGTTATTTCTTTCTTAGTCCTAGTTCAGTCTCTCTGTGTTTATTAATCACCTTCCCTCATCTTGCAAGTCTGTTCCTTTCCACAGCTGTACACAATCACCTGATTTCCTCACCTGCATCCAATGTCATTCTCCACTCCTTCTTCCATGTGCATGCAGCTCTCTGGTCTCATTGTTCTGCTTCTTTCTGTGGGCTTTCAAGTGGGTTTTATTTGAAAGTGGGTAAAGAGAGAGAGGACATGCAGCAAAGGCCGGGATTTGGATCTGTGACAGCGCGTCAAGGACTAAGGCCTCCTTCTGCTTAACCCCTGCGCCACCACAGCACCTCTGTAATTTGAATGTTTATAAAATTAATCATGTTAATCCCAAATCCCCATCTGCATCGTAGCCCTGCCTCTACCAAACCTTATGCAACAGTCTTAATTTTTCTGCTGAAAAATTGATGGGATAAACTTAAAAAACTGCTTGAAGATGGGGCTTTTTTTTTTAAGCACTGAGTTTATATTTAGATGTGTATCCGCTGTTTGTGAGAACTTCTCTACATCTGTGTCACATGAAGCTAACCTACTTTTGGCACCTGTGTGCAGGTATTCCAGGATGACTGGACTGCATTCCACAAAAGTTCCTCTAAATGTCGCGGCTTTGCCACAGGAACTGTCTGCTTAATGTCATCCCACATGCGACATTAAATAGACTGTGGGGTGACACTCAGCCACTTTTAAACCAAAAAAACAATCTTTTATTTGGTGAAAAGATTGGTACTTTTAAACCAAAAGTACCAATCTTTGGTTTAACATCCAAAGATATAATCACATTTGTCAAGTACCGACATGGTGCTCATCTGCTTGTGTTTGTCTTGCTGAAGTGCCAGTAAGTTGAAGGACATTTCTCTTCAGATTAAGACAACATGACCTGTAAGTTTACAATGTATTGAAGCTGATCCGTGATTCCTGCTATGCACAATATAGACTTGATGCCATAGTTTGGGAAACATATTTTTAAAGATTTTGTTGGCTCTAGTGGCCTTTACTTGAAGGTAGTTTGACAGGAAAGAGGGTAACAAGAGAGGGGGAAGATATGCAGAAAATGTCACCAGGCCAGGAATCGAACCTGTGACCACCAAGTCCTCTGTACGTGGGTTGTGCTTTGCCCCTGCGTCACCACAGCACCCCTGCTTTCTTGTAGCTAAGCATTTTCTGATAGTTCCAAGACTCACAGATAACCGTAGAGCTTATTTAATCACCTTGCAGCTGATCACTGAGTTTTCAGCATTTTGATCATTTGCTTGGAGTTTGTTCGGAGTTTTAATGTCAAAACATTTGAGATCAGTGTACCTCAGCAGCCTATCCTTTTCTGGATATATATATTTTTTTTGTAGTCAGTGAAATATTTCATCAAAGAATATCCTTGTTCTGAATTATATGTGAAATTATCAATTTTACTCAGGTTTTCTGAGAGGAATGTACAATAACCAGTATGTAAAACATTTGCTGCCGCCAGGCCTTAAATAGGGACCACTTGTTTGACATCATTTTTGTTTACAGAGTGAATGACCTCACTGACCTCACTGACCTCACTGACCTAACTCAATGCTGCTGTATCTTTATACTGTCAATAACAGAATTACAGTAAATCAGCTTGCTTTTAATAACTTTTGGGTCTACTCATACCATGGTTCTCTTAGCCATTTCTGTAACAGGTTTGCATTATGTCATAGTCTTTTTATTTTTTTACATGACTGAGTTATAAGATCTTTGTAAGACGTTCCAAAACTGGAATATAGTTCTATAACCTGTAACCTTAATTTGACCTGCTCCATAATTTAACTGCTTGCTGTATTCCTTTAGTCTTCATAATGCTTTTTGTTCTATAAAGTTCTCCAACAACCTTCTAAAGTCTTTATTATAATAATAGTTGGATTAATACTGAGATTAAATTACGCATCTTGGTGTTGGTGGATAATATTTTCTAATTAGGTGATTTCTAAAGGCAGTTGGCTGCACTGGATTGCACTTTACTGAAGTGTGATTTTTATTTTTTTTTAAATATGCCTCATTTACTTCTACTTTACAATAACGCACAACTCAGTGTTGGTTTATTACATGAAACTGCAATAAAATACATTCACATTTGGGGTTGAAACACAACAAGATATGGAAATGTTTGATGAACATGAATAATTTTGCAAGACCTTCAGAAAGCCTGACAGCCGTGTTGAATCTCCCTTTCTGGAAGCTAATTATGAGTACATGAGGCCTTTGAACAAGACTGTATTTGTCCACAGATATTTAAGGGGGGGAATTTAGTGACCTGGCTTCCTCTGTGTACATGAGGGGTCTTATCTGACTCATTTGAACATCAAATGTTGTGGCGGAGCACAAAGGTGTTGAAGTTTATTGTGCGCTTACAAGTCGAGTGGATGACTGTAATCTTTGTCTAAGTGCATTTGGAGATGTTACAGAAATAATTCCTGAGGGGATCCATCCAGTATTAGCTTGGTATTTTAAGTGGGACGCTTCCTATTATACGTTTATTTTGAGGTGTTGTATGGAAGTAAAAGTATTTCCTACTTCCTTTATTTTTTTCACCTGATGTCGTGTGAAAGTGTCTTGAGAGGTGCAAGATGTTCGGTGAGGCCCCTCTGAGTGTTAACATGAAGCCAGCAGTATGTCGGCTCAGGGTTTTACGTGACGAAAAGCAGATGTGCCCTGTAGTTTCAAAATATTTACCTTCAGCAAAGATGGGTATTCGCTTATGCACAGCTGAGACGAAGAGCTCAAAACCTTCTCTTCGTTCACTTGACAGTCGGTAGGCTGCAAGCGGACATCTGAGCTAGACTTCCTCCTGCTTGTTTTTGTGTACTTTGAAAGTCACGCTGTGTTTTTATTTGCCAGATCAGCCGCATTTTTGATAGGGTTGGATCTCAGCAAGCCGATCAGGACACTACGGAGGCGGCTTCCAGTTACAGGCCCAACTTCCTCTGCGGCGTGATCTCCGGCTCGCAAAAGCTAGGATGTCAGAGTCAGATCAAAGTGCTTTTTTTTTATTTTATTTTTTTATTTTTTATGGAGCCCTAAATTCTTAAATGGTGACCAGAACTGCTCTAAATATAGGAATTTTAAATAGACGGCGGTAGCATCTAAAAATACCTGCCCCGTATCTGCTCCATTTTGACGTTTGTGGAACTCCTCTTGCAGTGACTCACAGACACCATTCTTTAAGCAGTGCTACCGTTTATTTTTAGCTACTTTGAGGATGATCTCTCACACGAGATCAGATTCTCAGGCAGGCGCGCGGCGATCAAATAGGTTCCTGTCGTCATCAGTCAACATGGAAACATGATTAGGAGAAGGGAACATCGTGTTTGAAGCATTAACGGGAGGTCATCTGCTGCTGCAGCTTAACTCTTCGAGTGTTTCCAAAGTAGGATGATAAAATATGCAAATTACAATAGAGATGTTATTGTCAAAAAGGCAAATACTACTACCTTATAGTATAACAGTGCTAACTTTACTGTTACCAAGCTAATATTTTATGCTTAAGGACAACCAACACAATTTAACATGGTTAAAAGCGTAATTAAATTAAACTAACTTAATTTAATCTATTTAAATTCATCATCCAAAAGACTTCTTCAGTTGAAGAAGTCTTTTGGATGGGGCAAAATGTCTTCACGAATCAAGAGAAGTCCTCTTCCCTTCTACTCAACCATTTAGGATTGTCATGTTCTGGATGACAGAGAATCTACAAAAGCATATTTTAAAGGGGCAGGATTATGACACATAGTGCCATTTTAGAGCACAACTATGCAACTATGTTACCTTCAGTTGTTAAAATACCTGATATCAAATATGACTTCAAAGAAATTTCACTTCATAATAGAAATTGAGCCTCTGTCTCTTTAAGAAAGCCTTCTCTTTCTGAAACTCCGCCTTCAGGAAGTCATCACAACGTCTCTCTCCAACTTACAGGTATTTTGGACAGCTGAATCGTTGCCATGGAGATTAAAGGATTTCTCAGATGTGACTGAAAAAAATAATTGAAACACTCCAGGTATGTTGTCATTCTTATTCTTGTAATAAAATTCTAGAATTATTTCCATTTTAAGAGGGAAGTTTCATTACTTCTCTGACCCAATGAACACTAGCTAACTAGATAAGCTAATGTTTGTTAGCTACTTAGCATCTGTAGCTAGCAAAGCTAAGTCTTATTTCCATGTCAGAGCAATTTCTCAGGTGAAGATAACTTTTGAAGAAAACAGAAAAGTTAGACTGTATTTTTAAGCTGAGGTGATTTAGCATGATTTTTATTTTTAACTGACCTCTTCAGATACGTTACTATTGCTCATGTAGCCAGCCTACATGTTTAAGTTGAAAGTCTCTTATCTTAAATATTACCCAATAGCCCTCTAAGTGTAAGGATGTAATATAGAGCATTTTTAAAACTGTAACCAAAAAAGTAAAACCTACAATCTGCACAGAGAGTGTCACATGCAGAGCTCAGTGAAAAAGACCAGAAGGAAGAAAATGAACTCATCAAAAAATGACAAACTACCATGTTTGGTTTTGTATTGTGGGTTCTGCGGTCCCCCACTTTTGTCTTCTCGTACTGTTTTCTTGGATTCTTGGATTGGATTCTTGGATCCTTTTGTTTTTGTAGTTTGTGTTGCTTTCTGCTCTTAAGAGGAAGGAATCATGCATTTGACAGGACCGTCACTTGGATACACTCCTAAACGACAATTACAAAACCTGTTGTTTATGTTGAGATAACTTTTTAATGCTGTTGTTTTTTCTCTTTTTTTTTTTTTTTTTTTGCTGGGCTCACCATGTTAAAATTTCATTCCTGCTTCTTATTTAGAGCATTGCTAGCTATAAGTTTATACATTGTTTTTTTTCCTGTTACAGATAAACAAATCCAATGTATTTAAATGACATTTTGTGGAAGTAGAGAAGAAGGGGCGAACAGGAAGTCTTCATGCCTTTTTATGTTACTGTAATATTTGATAGCTGTGCTCACATTAGCTTACTAGCTAATATGAAAGAGCTCACATATTAAAACAGCCTTTCTCCTTAATAGGGGCTACTTTCAAGTTCATTTTGTGATGCTAACGCACAAGCAAAGCATGAATAGACACTCCTGCTATTAATGAATAATTCACACTGCTTGTTGGCTGATGTGTTTCCTTTTATATGTGTCTGTCTCTCTGCCTGCCTTTCAATCCTGGTTGTTCATGACTTCTGTGCCTTTCTAATAACTTTCAAAATTTCAATCTGCTAGTTTTCCTAAGAAACTTTTTTAACTATTTTGAATGATTAATTGAGAGTACTGTTTGGTAACCAGGATCAGTTGGAAAGTATGTGTGATTGAATTTATAATTTTTTTTGTAAAGTACCTTGAGATGACATTTATTGTGAATTGGTGTTATTTAAATAGACTGGATTGAATTTAATTGAATATCCACGCTTAAAATTATTAGATGCCAATAAACAACACCTACATGCTAACCAGTATTTTCAGTTTTAACTGTGTGCTGGTTTCATTTAACCTGTAGCTAGATGGATGGATGGTCTCTGAACTGGTAACCATGAACATAAAGCCCGACTACAGTTACTACCCCTCATGCTCACTCGGCAATAAGTCAAAAGAAAACCTAGCTGACGGATCTACATCGGGAACTTGTCATTAACACACCAGTACATGCTTTTAATCCGACTCAACTCTTTTTGTTTAAAGTACCCAAATTTTGGTACAGTCGGTCTTGACTGGTTTGGAGTAAATGGTGGTGCTCTATAAGGTGTCAGCTGGAGGCTTTACCTTCCGCTGGAGGAAGTCTTGCATGATCTCCATCGAAAGACAAAAGAAACAAGCTTGCTTCTCGCCTTAATATTGGGCATGTCATAGCATGTCTTTGTTATATTCCTTTCGTCATTGGTTTGCCACTTGCTGTTGGCTATGCTCCAACAATCCTCTCAGAGCTAGTGAGAGTTCCTTGAGGACTTTACAAAGGTCAGTCTGGCCTCAAAGCTGGTTAGCTTCTGGTCAGTAGTGACAAGGATATCAACACAGCAATTGCCAATACTTATCAACGTAGCTCTGGAGGCTGTCCAGGTTTTTTTTGCCTAGTTTTCTTGGATGGAACAAAAAGGACATAGGTGAATATTTTGATTTAATTTGATATATGGTTGGTTTTCTTTTTGGCTGGTTTAACCGGAGTTGGATAATTTGTTCAGTAGTGCTCCACCATGATTACTCATGACCAACTCTCACGAGATTCGAAGACATTGTGACCTCCCCAAGAAAACTAACACTACACATCACCCAGAGCAGTAAAACAAGGTAGTGGCAGCATGATGTTATGGGGATTCTTTTCTACAGCATGGACAGGAAAGCTGGTCAGAGTTGATGGGAGCAATTATTGCTTGGGAATCAGTTGGACGTCTCTCCACAAAGGAAGTGATGGTTGATTAGTGCAACCGGATCCAACTCTTTCTTGCCACATGTTCTTCTGACTAAAGGACGGCTTTGGTGTTGCATGCACAAAAACAGCTGTAATCCTCATACATTTGCTCTTATGATTTTGATTTATTTTTGTATAAAGGGGGCTTACATGCAAACACAAAAGTGTGGTTAAAACTAAACCAACATTTAGACATTTCAGCATTGCCTGGTGGGAAATCCAAAAGTAACTGAAGTATAATTACATGTTGATTGTGATGTAATGGTACAAATTTTGGTAATGATGGTCTGAATTATGGACTGAGCTGTTGTTTTCAACCCTAACTGCAGCTGATCTAATTTCAGTACGTCCTCTCAACATTACTGCTTCTCAGTTTCCAGAAAATTGTCCCCTAAAACGCCTGCAAAGTGTTAAAATATTCACTCGGTAAAAGCCAGCCACATGAGGATTGAGGTGGTTACCACGTGAGCATATTTTTCCATTCAGGCAAAAGCATCTCCTAAATATCTGAATTACATCTAAACAGAAAAAGCATGTCATTTAAGGTACACCCTTATCTGCAGAAAGACTCGGTGTGTGTTCTGCGTCGCAGTCCACCTTAAAAAGTTAAGTCAGGACAACGTTTGGAATTGTCCCGCGACCAGCAAATTACACATCCCTCCTGGATACGAAACATCTGGACAACAAAAGGGCTCAGAGGAGCTTAAAGTGAGACAGCTGTGAGACAGTACAGCAGACAGACTCTGGTCGTCGACATGAATCCTGCTCTGCTGGCGTCTGTCTTGTCCTTGCTGGCCACAGTGGCAGCTCAGCCATATGACCACTATGACATGGGCTGGGTGAATGGCTACCGCCAGGGCTTCAACTTCCAGTGTCCCCATGGAGAGCTCCTGGTTGCCATCAGGAGCTACTTCAGTGAGAAGGAAGGCTCGGATCGACTGTGGTCTTTTGAGTGCCAGGCTGTACCTGATAATCTGGGTGAGCCAAGCGACTGCTGGTGGGACGACATCAACCGAGCCGGATTGGAGTGGTGGGTACTGGCTTTCTTTGACTCCTCAGCTGGATAGACTTTTAGGTGCCACATACTGAGAGTTATGATGCTTGAAATTCAAATATACAAATCTCAAGGGTCTCAATCAGATATAGAGAAGAGTTGTGTTGTACATATATAAAACAATGATCGTTACTCATTTCATAGCTGTTCACTCACTTTTTAAATATATAGTTTGGAGTGAGGCTAAGTAAAATAGATTTAATAAGTAATAAATCATATTTCAAATGACCAAACCTAAAGTTGATGATGATTGGTGGCACAAATCCTGGGTTAGGACTTTGTCTTGATGTTTGAGTTGAAGAGAAGATTCAAATTAAAAAAATACATTATTGATCCTAAAGAAAAATTAAATGTTTCTTTGTTGAAATTAAATGAAAGCTCAACTAAATGAAAAACTTATGTGGAGTAATCTCACTTTTGATTCTGGTTAAGCAATTCAAACTGACATAAAAAAATAACCTCCTTTTCACTCATTTTGGGTTCAGATATTGATCTAGAAATGTTAATTTTCTTTGGAAATAAACTTTACAAAGATGACATTTTATTTTTTGAACAGGGTTTCAGCTGAGGCAGATACCTCCAAGTCCGCTTTACAATTACTACTACTAGTACTACTACTACTACTAATAAATTTTATTTAAAACAAACTTTTCATTTACAGAAATCTCAAAGTGCTACTATTAATAAAACAATTAATGTAAAACCGCAACAAACAGGGACCATAAAATACAGATTTAAACATTACTATCCTGTTGGCTACAAAGTTCATATGAAGTAAATTTGAAGACTCAATGCGTCTGCACTGTGTATACAATTAACCTCCCAGTCAAAGGGTGGCGCCAAACACATAGCAAATTACTTTTTAGCATCAATACTTTGTTGTTGTTTCCCAAATAACTAGCTAGAGCTTCTCCTTGGTAAAAAATAAAAACAACTTTAGACTTAAAAATTGTAAGTTAGTCATAGTCCACCTTCAACACATACTGCAAAACAAAATGTTAGCATTTTTGCCCAGATTATCCTCTTTTGAGGTTGATACAATTTTATTGATTTTTACAATGCCCTATTTTTAAATAGCTATGACTTTCTGGCTCTTAATACACGAAATGCAGCATATTGTGGTGTGTGCTTCCCTTGTAAGGTTAGTACTACCATCCCATGTCTTCTTGGCATAAGTATGAGAGGAGTTGTTTTAAGAAGGTATAATATGTTTGTCTTGGGCCCAGGTTGACTTGTTGTTAGCTTTAGCCTCTGGTAACAAGTGCGAGAACATTTTTTAACTGGCCACAATCTCTCAGTAGAACCCCAGTTAAAAAAAAACCCAACTCAATTATTCCTTTAATAAATGAGTATTTATTAAATGAAAATATAAAACAATCACAATAACCGGTTGTTACACATTTGAGAACTGTTTTCGGCCATTAAAAAGGATTATTTTTAATTTCAAGTGTCATATTTTTCAGCCGCAGAACTGTAAGTATTGAGAAAATTAGAATGAGTTTGCATTTACTTTGCTTTTCAAACAAAGTATGCAATTTTTAAATCTATTGTTGACAACAAAAAACAAGATTAATGTGTAGGTCTAAATTTTTCTTCACAAGTGGTAAATTCTAAGCAGACCCGGCTAGCAACCAACTACTTTTTAATAATTATCTAAGGACAAATGATGTTATTGAATGTAAATATGTCAGATTCAGTCATCAGGTTACCTCACCTCTGTAGTTAGTTATGAAAATGATGCATTTAACATTACAGTAGTTGTACATTTATTAATAACCCTATTCAACATCATTTTAATTTGTCTCAAACTGAAATTACAGTACAGATTTCACACGTGTTCCTTTTTTATTGCTATCATAAAATGCAGAGAAGCAAAGCAGACCCGGTATGAATCATCATCTTTCTCCGATCCGTTTCCTGGGAACACAGCCGTGTCCAAAAAACTCTAACATCTCCGTCCAGAGTCCTCTGTCAGAGGCCCATTTAGAAATCCTTGCAACGGATTTATAGACCGTATGGTTTTAGACATTTCCTGAAATTTTTGCAACACGGCACTCATAAAAATCGAATGGTGTTAACAGACTGTCCGTGCACAATCCGGGCCAAGGCTAGCCAGTTTGTGGGTTTAAAAAATGTTTAAAAAAGAAAAGAAAAGAAAAAGATAGATGACAGAAACTTTATTGATCCCTTTGGGATTTTACCTAAGGGAAGTTGTTATTTCACACAGCTGCACATCAAATACTTAAACTTTTTTTTTTAAAACAAAGAAGCTGCTGTTGGATTTAAATGTGCATTTTTAGATGCCGAACCCTAAAATAAACACCTTTCTCTAACCATCAGTTTCACTGAAAGCTTTTTTAATTGAGGGATTTAAATGACCCTCTGGAAAAAAAAACACCATTGAAAGGAGGAATTGTAGTCTGACGATGGCGTGCTTCAGTCAAAAAAACCTAAGCCAGTCTATATCTGCTTCTGATGACAGGTGTGGTTTGGAGAAAAACGCACAATTTAAATTCTAAACTTTTTCCTTTGGGTTAAGCTAAGTGAACTCAATGCACCACTTGGACTACAGCGTGAAAGTTTTTTTTTTTATTTATTTTTTTGTTATTGCTGTCACGCCCGCTTGTCTTTATCACAGCGGGCTGATTGAACTCAACAGGGTAGAACATTGCCCTGCAGGAAATTAACCCGACTGACTGAAAGCTGTGTTCGTCTTTGCTGTGATAAGGTCCTACACACGCAGCATTTCCTGTTGTCTGGTTCTGGTACATCTAAGATGTCCTCCAGATACTGTAAAGGGCCAAAGCAAAAATGAAGAAAGAAACAAAACAAACTGTAACTCATGACTTGTGTCTTTGCAGGACATCCACATGTACCCGGAATGGCCTGGTGGCGGGCGTTCAAAGCAAGTACTTTGAATCCACCCTCGACCGCGAATGGCAGTTCTACTGCTGCTACTACAAGCGCCGCTGTCCGTACTCCTGCATGTACGTTCCTCACACAGTACGCCGGGCACGTCGAGGAAGCGCTCTGTCACTTTTGGCACCTTCTTTCTTGAGAGTTAGATAATGCAAATTGAGAGCAACCACAAGAACACGGTGCAAAGAGCGGGGAGAAAACGTTCATTCACGTTCACGATGTGTTCTAGACAAAAACAGTTAAAGCAGCCAGAAGAATTTGTCATATCTGGATATGATATAGTACACAACCAGAAGTGTAGCAGATGTCCAAGTGTATCAGGAGTTGACCAATGAGCTTGAAGTGGGAGTGGTGTGTTGTGCAACCATTTAGCAGATGTCATAGTGACTTGCTAGTGGAAGCAGTGAGGGACATACCGATGGCAAGGAATTTCTTGATTTGACCACACGGCCTCGATCAGTTCTGTTATGTAAAGTTGGACTGTTCTTGTTGGCCATTTAAATTCTTTTGTCTGTTATTATGTGATTTCAGAATTGGGTAGTAACTGCTTACGTTTACTTGAGTAACTTTTTATAACATATGTACTTTTAGGAGTATTTTGCTGTACTTTTTACTTGTGTAATTTTATCACAAAGTATCACTATTATTAGTTGATTAAAGTGTCTGGATACGCTGCTCTCTTCGAGTAACTTCACTAAATGAAGGGCAAGCTTTTACCACTGGCTCTTTGTCCCTAATGTATCCCCAAAGCATGATGCTACCACCACCATGTTTCACCAAACGGTGAAACATGGTGGTGGTAGCATCACCATGCTATATTTATGTTGTTAGTTTTCCAACATAAATATTTCCTTGTGAGTAAGCCAAAACTTACTACCACTGCCAAGAAATAGCCGTTCTTACATGCACCAGTTGGAAATTCTGCATAACAGGAAATGTATTAATTGAAATTATAAAAAGAAAATGTGAGATTAAAGTACAGTCCAGAGTTTCTGTTTTGCTCCTGTAACTCTCAGCAAAGTAAGAGCAGAAGTTTTGTACCTGTAAATGTTGCATGTTAGTCTGTACCTTTTCAAAACAATCATCCGCTGCGTTCCTCAGGAAGACCACCGATGTTCCTGAATACTACAGAGAGGAGGGAGAGATGGTCATCCCTGCTTATGGCTACTTCATCCGAGGGGCCCAGACCACATTCAGCGGAGTGCTCAGGTTAGGCCTAAAACACCAACAACTTATTTGTGAATGGGTACAACCTGTTCAAATACAGCCTGGCCAGAAGGGAGATTATTTTGTTGTAAATAAGGAAATAACTCCCCAAATGTCACGCTTGTCGAACTGACAGTTTTTCTTCTCGTTCCTTTATTTCAGAGATCGGCAGTGGAAGTACATCTTGTGTAGACTGACGGACTTTGACTGTGAATTTGAGAATTTATAAACCTCGTAAGGAGCGCCTTATTTACACACAAACGTGAAAACGTATAACCACTACTTAATCCAGCCATACCACAGTAACGACAAAGCATAAACGTATTAAAGCTGTTGTTTATATCTTTTCATGTAATAAATAGACCAACTTAAGGAATGTTGTCTTTTAACCACTCTTCTTTTTTTTGTATTGCTTTAGCATTAAGAACTAATACATGATGACACAAAACGATACACAGTGAAATAAGCATCTGCACAGCCTTGGAGCTCCACAGCTTTTCACCTGGGGAGGACCGTTAACGGCATGTTTTGCAAGTGTTTCCCAGACCGTAAAATGTTTATAGCATTTTGGGGGAAAAAATGGCTTTCTTCTACAATTTCCCAGCTAGAGAACCAAAAGTGCTCAGTGAGCTATGTGACTGAGGATATTCTCTTGATGGAAAAATTGGAGCTATAGTTTAGGGTAATGAGAAGGAACCAGGCATTATGTGTGTTGCAGCCGACTGTGTCGCACCTATTTCGAATGGTTGCCAAACCATTTCTTCATGTATAACATGTTATGTTTGCCATTTTTATCTGTGTGAAAAAAATGGAATAAAAAAATACTTATTGTTAAAGATTATTGTGTTTACTTTATGGAAATACATTTTTAAAAAATAAGTAAAACATTTAAAATTTCTTTGCACATCATATGCAAAGGAACTAACTATATGGGAAGTGGTGGGAGTTGTGGGAGAATGATGGAAAAGTATGAGCCTCCCAAATGTTAGCTGAGCCATGATGAGCTCCTTTGGGCTTAACTTGGCTTAAGGTAAGCTTTAAACTGATGATATTGCCATAACAGAAAACGGAGCAGGAAAACTGCTAGTGTGCCTGCATACTTCGCCAAAGGGTTTGACATCAGGGATTAGGGTTTTGGTGTGTATCCACAGCGGTCGTTGGGTGAGAGGCACACCCGTAACGACAATTTTGGAAAGCTAATTGACCTAACCGTCATGTTTTTGGACTGTGGCAGAAAGACGGAGAATCCGGAGAGAACATGCGTGAATGTGGCTTTATATAGAAAGATAAGACTGAGTTATAGTGCTGCATTGAATTTTCCTTAGAAGCCACAGTGAATTTTCTCACATCTGAGTTTAGCTAGTTTCAGATGCTAACCACTACTGTTAGCTATTTACTAGCAATTTAAACACAAACCAATGTATTTCTCACAGCTATTTTGTGAGAAATACATTGTGATACAAACCATCAGACGATGGTCAATAGATTGACCAGAGTTTCTGTAAAACACAGTTTGAGATGGATAAAAACCTTTTTTCTAACTGTGGACAAGTATGTCCGTCGCTTTATTTTCAGCGAAGAGGCCGCTACAAAACTAGACAAGCACAGAAATATGGACTACACAAAGTTCTGGACTCTTTAGAATTTCATTGATACTCTTAGCGATTTGAGAAACCTTTACTCTGCTTCCGCTTCGTGGATCCAGTCTTTCTCGTGGGTCCAGTTTGTTTTACTTCATTACAGCTCGCCTTTGCAGAATGTGAACTCGGACCAACAAGTACAGCCAAGATGTTTGGCTGCCATTTTGTCCGCGTTCTTGGTCCATTTGTTCTGGGGTTTGTTCACCAACTCAACCTTCCATATCCATTCAAACTTAATGGGGTGGACTGGATAAAGGTCACTGGTCTCCCCGCGCCGTCCTGAAAGGGACAGGGGACCGGGGCCAGTGTAGCTTTTAGCTCTGTTTGTTTATGGCAGCTGCTGTCTCCAGGCTCGGGGCCAAACACCGCTGGGATTACACAGCTGTCCCTTAGAACGGTGACCAGCGGAGAGTCACACGCGTGCAGCGGCCTCCTGCCCTCAGAGACCTCCTATCCCTGTGAGGGAAAGCCTCCTTCCTGAGTCCGAAGATTTAGGAAGATTTAAAGTCCCGCATTATCCTCTCCTCCCACCTACAAGTTTTCATTACAGCGAGATGAAGAACGATCCTTTCAAAACAATACCTACTCTGGCTGTAATTAAAGTTTAGAGGAGAAGCCACAAAGCTATTAAAGTCTCCTTACTGCAATCACTTTTAGAATCTGTAGTTAGCTGCCATGTAATTAAGTACTAAATATACTTTTATGGCAGCAAAGCAACAAGGAGAATAGATTTCCAAACTCTGACTTTTTTACCAGAAGCAAACGTTTTTATTGTTCGACGCGTAAAAGACATATGCCACATACTTGTGGCAATGTCACAGATTTAATGTTTTACTTAGAAACGCAATACATAAATGAAGCTGCAAGGGTGTAAAACTGAGCAAAACTCCATAAAATTAAAGTCCTGGTGATAAAAATGAAACAAGGATTTGATTCTAACGCCTTATGAAAACATCTTAAATGTCATGGCCGAACCACAAGTTAGCACCCGACTTATATCAAACTATCAGATAAATTCAAAGCAGTGCAGAAAATATATACATTTGCACTGGAGACATTTTATGAATGTAACACTGGTTCCAATCACTCTTGGCAATTTTTGCAAACAACAAAAATATGGTAGTAATTTTGGCAACAAATATTTGGCATTCTGCATTCAGCTGTCCTAAAACGGCTCGCAGAGTTGTTGAGCCGTTAACCACACATCTTGGACTCACTCACAGTAAAGAAACCATTTTAAATATGAACATGAATCATAAATCCTAGATTTAGAAAATAATATTGGCCTTTAGCTTCTAGAAGCTAAGTGCTGCTGAATCAGACGAATAACTGATTAGCAAATATGAACATCTCTATGAAACAAGCAGAAGTTTTCATTCAGATGTCATTATCAAAGACGTTCGAGCAGATAAGTGTGATTGATCTGAGAACGTAGACTCATCGCAAGCGATGACGCGTTGCTTGAATTCAATGTGAGATTTATACATATGATGAACAAATAGTATATTTCAGAGAAACATGTAGGGAAGTCAACTATTTTACTAGCCTGGTGAAAACCAGCCTTTTGTTCTTCGTCCAGAAGTGATTTCTTCCTGGAGTTGTGGACTGTGAAGCTTTAAATTTTACCCAGTTGCTAACATTTGCCCATGACGTATGCATTGTGGTGGTTCTTACTGGAAATTGCCTGGGCTGTAAACAAGCATCCTCCACTACGAAGACAGAAGTGCCGAACCAAACTTCAAATATGTCCTGGAAAAGCAATCTTTTACTTTCACTGGAAGGCTGGACTGCAGCTTTTTTTCAGGTTTTGGTATTTCTGAAATTTTCCCTAACAGACTTATTTGTTTCTCATTTGAATAGTACGGGATAAAAGTCAAATTATTTCTTGGAAAATCATTAAAAATGTTTATTAATTTTTCTACAATGCAAAAACCTGGAATTTTAGGTGGGGGTTGTGCAGACTTCGAAGTATTAAGGTGTGTTTGGATGACCTATTCAGTCACCCATTGACTCATAGTAAGTTTTTAAATCACTAAACGCTATTGGCCCATTATGCAAACCCGAGTGTGTAGTGTTTTATCACCGTTCATTTCATTCTTTTATTGCAGGGACTTTGCCTTGAAGATTACTGGCTGGTTATAATCTACTGAGCTATGCGATCACATACCTGCACTGGCCTGCGAAATAAGGTCCAATCAGAACTTTAGTGTTTGCTCCCCACAATACAAGGAATGTTGGTAAGAAAACCTGTCAGCATGACGCCGCAGAGTATAAAGCCTGAACTACGATGGAATACTTTAGATCAGCATAAATTCAAGTGTTTCACTGGCCCAGTCAAAGTCCTGAGGTAAATCCAACAGACAAATTGTGGCAGACTTGAAATATGATATTCACAGACATTTTCTACCCAATCTGATGGAGCATGAGATATTCTGGAAATAAAAAGGAAATAAAAATGGCTCTCTAGTTGTACAAAGGGGGAAAGGACTGACAGTAAACTGCTGCAGGACTGAGTATGCACTGAATTCAAATGCATCCCACACTTTTCAGATTTTAATTTGTAAAACTTTTTTTTTATTCTTTTGCTTCAACTGTACAATTATTTGCTAGTTTCTGATGGTTTTTCATATAAAATCTCCTGAAAATACATGACGGTTTGTAGACGTGGCGTTACAAAATGTGTACAGGTTTTGATGTCGGGAGTTGGATTTTAAAGCTTCTCTTATCAAAAATATGTTAAAGGAAACTCCATCCCAGTCCATCCCACAGAGACTGCTCTGTTCTCACCCGGTGCGGGAGCGAGGGGCTGTGTTTGGGATGTGTGAGCACCATGCAGTGTGACCCTGACCCTGCCCCAGGCCTGCACAGATAGGCTGTTTATTTTAGGGAGCCTCTGCACTCAATACCGCTGCTCTCGCTTGTGGATAAAAACAGCTGCCTTGTTTTGTTTCTTGACAGCACGGGGGCGCACTGCAGCGCAAACTCACCACACAAGTCTTCAGTCTTCTTCACCGACCCGAACCACTTCTCAAGCAGGAGACAAAACACAGAGGAGCTGCCCTGGAATCATGCTGCGGCGTTTTAAAATCAAGAGTCGGGTGCAGAGGTTTGATTGAAGGCAGATTATCCTCGAATTCAGACAAATTCAAATATGTTTACGCGCCCACACCAGCTGTGTTTCAATGGACAGCACAGTTCCACTGAATTTTGACATTTGGAAAGTAAATTTGGTTAATGGAACCACACCAATTTTGAAAAACGTCTTGGTTTTCGATAAAAACGTTTGTCATAAGGATGAGGTGGGGTTATTTGGACGTATCAAAATTGGTTTACTTTATAATGGAAACGCTTTTCCACATCACTCGAGTCACGTGATTGGCAACAGCTGAAAATTGCAATCAATGCCTTGGAGAAGTCCAATGTGTCCCTAAAACAGACACTTAAGGCAAACAGAAAAAGCAGAGGCATCGATGAGTGAGAAATGCCAAGAACTGGACAGGGTGAAGGCAGAAAACGAGAGGCTACGCCAAGACATCTGGACTTTGAAGGGACCAATTTCTCTGACTGCTTTCAGTTTGAGAGCATCAACAGGAAGTCCAGAAAGTGAGAAACTATAATGATTCAATAAGAGTTGAAGCAGGACGTGTCCTCAAGGACAAAGGGGACTCTCAAAAATCCGGATTGAGTTTGACACGCTCCTTAAATCAACTGAAAACGTCCCAGAGGAGGAGAACCTCACTGGCAAGGCCTATTCAGGGGTCCTGGAGAGGAGGGTCCATCAGACAGTCGAACCCCGGATTCAGGAAGAGCTTTTCGTCCTGGTCCAACTCTCAGCAGGATCCTGGACGGTGCGTGGGAATTCGCCCAACCGGTCTACATGTGTTTTGTGGACTTGGAGAAGGCATTCGACCGTGTCCCTCGGAGAGACCTGTGGGGGGTTCTCTGGGAGTATGGGGTACAGGGTCCTTTGATGCGGGCTGTCAGGTCCCTGTATCACCAGTGTCAGAGTCTGGTCCGCATTGCCGGCAGTAAGTTGGGCTCGTTTCAGCCTCAAAGACCTGGAGCTCATCACCAAAGATAAATAAATCATCAAAATACCAGTAGAAGAGCACAAAAATCAGCTCAGAAATCATCTTTATTGGGATTAAATTCTGTAAAGTCAATAAAAGTTTAACCACTGACTATGGAGAAGAGATAAATCTTTTTTGCATAAAGATTTTTAACAACTTTTAAATACATTTTGTGGTTGTTCCTTGAAGATAAATACTCCTTTTCCATTGTTTTGTAGGAGGTGCCTGTCTCAATTGCAATGAGAAACAAGCTTCTTGATCGAATAAGAAGCTTGTTACGAGTAAATGATGTTTGACTGTAACTTTACTCTTTATGTTTTGTGATTTAACTACACGGAAATATGAAATCATGAAATAAACTTAAACACAAACTTTTTAAGTCAATAAAGCTCAGTTAATAGGTATAACACAATTTATTATTGGCCAATAGTCCAAAGAATAAAACATTTGGACATGACTGCAAAGACTCACTTTAAGTCATATCCATGAATTTGGCCTTGGCCATAAAAAAGTAATGACTTTTTATGATATTTTTGTTTTGTTTGTTTTAAATGATGTTTGGAAATTTTTTTTTGCAATAAGCCCATGTCCCCCCCCCCCTTACAAAACATTCCTGTTGGTGTAGATAATCCACATCCACTCTCTGGAATTTTAATGGGGATTGTTTCTTTTGTGAGAAACCTATTGAAGTGAAAACTTTTGGCTTGGATGGTCGGATCCAACGTTGGGCCAGTGAGAACATATGGCTCTGGCTCTTTCTGGTTTGGTTCATGGGATCATTAAAGTTTAATTGAATTTTGGTCACATTCAGGCTAAAGCCAAAGAGAACATCAGTCAGCTGGTTTAAACCTTCAGGGATACGAATAGGGAATAAAGTTCTATAAACAACCAGACTTGAATCTTCATCATGCAGAACGGTTTAAATTTTAATAACGCACACCTTCATTTTCTTTTTGGTAGATATTCTTTATTCGAAACAAATGAATAATAAAAACATTATACAGGAGTACATGTAGGAGTATGTACATCTATACACACAATGATACAAAAACAGTGTTTTGCAATTTAAGAATCAGTCGTTTTAAATATTTTAGTTGTTCGAAAAGGAGTGAGAAGAAGTTTACACTTTTGTTTTTAAATTCCCACTCCTTTATACTATTTTTATTTCAAAATGCACCTAAGTAAAATAGATGCTGCAGAACTAGTAATGGTTTAACTTACTACATATAAAATAGCCTTGTCAAGAATCATCTACTGCACATGATCTTACATAGAAAATATAACTTTATGCAATTTTTTTTATCTTACCTATCTAGTTATATCCCATATATTTTTCTCCATCTTCCATATAGCTATTTGGAAACATTTTTTAGACTTTTTTTTTTTTTTTTAGAATATATTTATGTTTGTACATTGCTTCATTTCTTGAGTCATGCTGTCACTCCACTGGTCGATTAACTATGCCTTTAGTAACAGAAGATACTTTTATTCAATATTTCTGATTTATTCAAACATATTCTTTGAGAGCCACTGGGGGAAAAAAGTTAGCAAATAATAAAAATATATATTTTCAAAATTATTCATTTTTCTAGTGGGTCACCAAAAGTTGATGACTGATTTAAAAAATAAATTGTTCATATACCTGGAAGATTTAGATTTCAGATCATTTTATTCTCACTAAAAGTTTGTTTCTGAAAGGAAGTGACAGACGCAGTATTCTCCTCCTGCCCACTTTTATTTTATGTTAAAAAAAACTCACATAATGTAAATTATCGACACACTTTTGAATTTGGAAACATTTTCCATTGATTATCTTCAGTCAATGGATTATCTTCAGTGATGAGCTGTGAGGTTAAGAATTTTTGTCCCACAAAATGTTTGCATGGCTCACACACTGCAAAAACACAAAATCTTACCAAGTACTTTTGGTCTGGTTACTGGTGCAAATGTCTTAGTACACTTGAAATAAGACAAGACTAACTTACATGGAGCTTTTCATCAAGATATAAGAGCTCATTTTAAGTAAATAAGTAAATAATTCCATAATAATAATAAAAAAGTACAAGCCATTATGTCATATATGCCAAAACATTTTCTCCCTGTTATAAGTGAAATAATCTGCCAGTGGAACTAGCATTTATCTTCCTGAAAAGTTACTTGTGAGTTATCTTTGTCAAATTCCGAGTGTACCAAGATATTTTCAGTAGAAACTAGACAAAAAATACTTGGTGATATTTTTTGTTTTTGCAGCGCAGTCCATCCATTCTAGCATGGAGAATATGGAAACATCCTTGTTAGCATCCAGCGATCTTATCTTAGACTCGTCTTAGTTTTTATGTAAATACACACCAGAAAAAGTGGTAAAAAAAAAAAAAAAAAACTCCCCCAACTTAGCCGCTCATTTTGGTCACACTCTTAAAAAGCCATAAATAAGACCCACGATTTGTGGCTGTAGCGGCCAAAACCAAGCGACTAAACTTTAAAGGCAGCTTATAAAACCCCGCTTTGGGGAGCTGCTTTTTCACGTTAAGTGCAGTATAAAGTGATGAATCCGGTGGCGACTGTATCATGACCAAAAACCACGTTATGGCGACGTGTGAAGGCAGCACATACAGAAGCGACTGACCATGGCTGGACTCGATGCAAACACAAGCAGGAGTAAACACGCTGCAGGCGCCTGCAGCAGGACTCTGGGGTGTGTCTGCTACATTGATTTTGGAGTCACGTTTCGCGTCTAATGGTTCAGATTCTCTCGTGCGTAGTGCAAGAAAAACAAACCTCTGAAAGATTTTCTGTTGACCTCAGTCAATATGTGATGGGGATTTTCAGGAACAATAAGCAAGTTGTTTTCTTTTTTGTTTTTGTTGTTTTTCCCCCAGAAGAGAGTTGTGGATTTGTGTTTGTACAACCAACTTGGCTTCGTCCTGCGTTCTCAGTAAGAAGGTGTTGGATTATAGAAGGTGGTTAAGAATAACAGTCCTTCCCCCCCACCAACAACACCTTCTGGATGAGTGGGGCAAACCAAAAAAAAAAGTGTGTGACGTGGGAAGGCGGCCAAAGGTTTGTGGGAACAAGAGGTGCGTAAGCTGAGCTCAGGGGCCTTACTGGTTCTCAGGCTTCCCTTTGCTTTTCTTTATTTTCACTGCTTGCAGTGCGCCTCCAGACAAAAGCATCATTATTGCTCTTGGATTCCTTTCCGGTGACTTCTCGGGTTTGACGTGGCGCTGAGGAAATCAGGTTGTTTACGGGCTGCAGCGGAAGAAGCTAAATGGATCTGCGATGAGTTAGTATTGGTGGTTAGCCACAATACTCTCTCGTTAGCGAGGATGGGCCCTTTTGTTCACATTGCCTGGAAGGCCAGAGATGTCTTTGTTCTGTTTGTGACAGCTGTTAGGTTTGTTCAGCCATTTTACTGGGCGCTCAGAGTGAGCTGGAAAGGTTACGTTTCCATCAGCAGCCTTTTCTCACGCCACCCCCAGCATGTGCCTCTCCTTGTTGTGTGGAACTAACCTGGGATCCAGAGATTAGACACACTCTGTGGTTTTCTCATGATATAGAAAGGGCCTCACAAGGTTAGGATCTGTGCTCACGTTACACACACGAACGTTTCTCAAAGTTGGCCTCCCTGACACGTCAGATGCAAGGGAAGATCTCCGTTTCTAACAGTATTTCAATTGATCGTAGCTAGAAGGTGCAAGAATTTCTTAATGTCAAGTCTAAGTATTGATCCTCAGCCAAAAGTGATGAAATGCAATCCTGATTCCACAAAAAAACACCAAAATAGCCCTTAAATTTGGCGCCACTTAAAGCTTCAACTTAGGCATCAGCCTTAGTTTCACTAGCCATCGTCAACAGGAATATTTCTTTCATTGTTTACGTCGTGCACAGCACTGGGTTAGACTTTTTAACCAGTGAGAGCACGCTGGTTCAAGGTGCCCCCTCAGACCGTGCCACCCTGGGTGTTAGCCCTTATCGACAGAATTAGAAACTGCAGCCGTTTATCACACAGAAAAGGTGCAAGTTCAGTTCCACTAGGAGACAAAGAATCGGTTTTAATTTTTGTGTTTTCTAGTAACTAAGTGAGTGCTGTCGTTGTTTTTATGCATAAGCTATCAATAAAAATAAAGGGGTAAAACTGATATGTGGGTCAGAAAATCATGCAGATGGGTTGAGAGCAGGACCAAGGGTTAGTTTATAAAATAGGTTAGTTTGCTTTAACCTATTTTGCAGGTTAAAGCAAACTAACCTGTAAAGTAGAGGCTCTCACCCATCAGGTAACGAGTTCTCATAGGTTATATATCCCAAAACCTGATCTATGTGTTGGGAATAAAAAGGTTTGAACTTATTTCTAGTTTTTGTTTGTAAGAATTGCTGAAACAAATCATTTTTCTACTGTGCACAAAGTGTGGGAATCCTTTTATTAGGCACTTTAGCTGCATGCTTGACTCTATGCATCATAAAGTTTAACTTACTATTGCTTATTTTTGTATCTGTGTGATGTGCTTCCATACACAGATGTCCCCATTGCCAAACTGTTATGTTAATCAATTCTGGGTCGCTCTAAATGTTCATAATTTCATTTTGCTGGTGACCTCTCCACAGATAAAGCTTCTTCATTTTTTTAAATTGTTTTATTTTAGTATTTTCAAACTTTGGAGTGAGAGAAGTGAGAATAATCAATCCGCTCCATCTCAGAGCTAATGCACCAGAGTGGAATGAAAGTAGCACAAAACGTTTTTCAGTTGTAAAATTAGACAAACAAAACCCTATTAAAGACTGCAGGACGTTCGGAGGGCTTTTAAAGAGCGGCATAAATGGACCGACAATTACAACCGCTTACATAACCAGGATCCGTCCTTCTCGGACTTGGACGTCCTGGACTTTGTCTATCTGATGTCAACATATAAAAACGATTAAAGGAAACCATACGTTCTGACTAGCCCTTCATGTATCACCTCGTCTTTGCAGCAGAGAGCCAGACTCCCCTCTGCAGGTGTCCCTACATTGTTCCTTCCTTTGAAAGAAATGTGCAGTGGAAAAGTACTCGGCTGCCAGAAAAGGCCACGGCCGGCTCCTTATCACCCTGCCCAGCCTTGGTTGTAACAAAGGGGAGACAAGGATAGATAAGGCAGCTTGAAACTTGCTCACTTCTCCAGCTGCGCTCGTCCGCAGACGCAGGGACACCTTTATCTTGTCTGGGATTCACGGACAAATGTAGACGAGAAAATACGACACTTGGCAAAAGAGGCTCCAGTTAAACACTGCAACAGAGCGGAGATTCACATAGCAAATCCACCTTCACCCAGTTTTACTTACAGCTCAAATGCTCATGAGGAGAACAGACATTTTTATTTATTTATTAGCACAGATGGAGGATGTATTTTCACTTAAGTAAGTTAGACATTTAGCTTGCTTCCTTTCTTTCCGGAGGTTAAACTAATCAGAAATGAGGATTTATGCCTCAGAGAGCTGTATGACAGCCCGGCTAATTATCACATTTATTTATCTATAGGAAGTCATTGATAACTCTTTTAGTACATGAAATAATTACTTGAGAAGCAGCAATTAGATTGTGTCGATTATTTTTCTTTCCTGGCAAATATTACAATTTGCTTTATGTTTTTTGCAATCAGAAAAGTGCATCTTCCAGATGCACCTTCTGGCCCAGGCTGGGTATTTTTTTGTCTTTTCAAGTCTTCAGCTTATCATTTAAAATCAGAAGTCCTGTTGTTGTGTTTAGAGCTCTGCTTACTAAAGACACTGCAGTGCAGACAACTCAGATGATGTCATGCACTGATTTAAAATCAACCTTCAGGCTCAATTTTTAATCTAACAGTGATTACCGTTTTCTTCCTTCTATGGTTCTGTGGATGAATATTCTGTGAGAAGCATAAAAAATTTTATGCGAGTCTGATAGTTTGGAATTAAAACTACAGTATGAAACTTTTATTTTGAAAACGTTTTTTTGTGGCAGTACATTACGACACAGATAATCTGTGAATAAATTGATCTCCTCCAACTCCTCTTGAGCTGCTACTGCCGACTGAAGAAATGTGCCGTTCCTGACCAATAATAACCAATCAGAGTCAAGAGGAGGGTCTTAGCGCTGTCAATCATCCTTGTGAATGCACTGGTAAATGCGCTATTCGCAGAAAAACAACTTATTGCTACAGAAAAAAACGTTTTTCTGCTGTCATCGGTGGCCGTGCTAGCAAGCTTGAGCGTTCTTTCATTCACGTTTGAGAAATCGTTTGGTCTCCGGTGGCAACCACAAAACGCCTGGGGGACCAAGCACCGCCTTTGAGGCAAATCTCCTCCTTGGAGCCACAGTTTCCAAGTTTCTGAGCTACTTCTCAGTGGAACACTGGCAAAAATATTGTTAAAGAGTTCATAGCTGAGCGATGTTGTGATGACTTCTTCAAGATGGAGTGTCAGAAAAGGCAGGAGTTTTTAAAGAGACAGAGACCCAATTTCTAGGCATTAAAGCAGAAAGTGAAGTCATGGCAATTTTTTTATAACAACTGAAAGTAACATAGTTACTTGATTGTGCTATAAAATGGCACTATGTGCCTAGAAAACACATAATACTGCCCCCTTAGAGCCCATTTATATTCTTTCATCTTCCTTGTTTTGGGTGCATTTCCTGTCATCCAGTTCATTAGTGTGTTCAAAACTCTACCTTCACTACAGATTTATTTGGATAATTAGACCATTGCTGGTGTTGTTTTAGGGAAGCTAACTAGATGGTAATTTCATCTTTTTTTCTTTTTTCTTTTTTTTTTGCAACATCGAGAACTCCTGTCCTGGTATAGTTAGGATCCTGTAGATAACTCGTGACGAGCTTAGCTCAGCTATTTTTCCTTCATGCTTAAACAGCTGACTGCAGCTATCAGGTTCTGAAGTGATCATGGGGTTAAATGGATGAAAACGAGGAAAAACAAAGCAGCACTAAAGTGTATCTGTAACACCATCACAGATTATATCCAACATTTAAGCAACCGGCCATGGGAACCAGACGAAGCCGAGGGTTAGTGTTTCGTTTGCTCTGGCAGACCAGGACTGGCCTCCCTCCAGTTCAAACAGGTTTCCTCCCAGCTTCAGTCAGAACGGCCAATCACGGCTGCAGGTTTGGTACGGTAAGACTTCGCCAGTGAGTTACAGTGCTCAACGCTACGTCACGAATCGTGGGTTTGATGGGTTGCAGGTCTGTCCAATTGTGTCCGGACAAAACCCAGAACACCTGTTGGACATCACAACAGCTGAGATGTAGTGTAAACTCCTGAGAGGAAGTGATGTGGAGAAAGTCCAAAGAGGATGCAAGTTTCATCCTGTGTCCCTAAAGACAAGCAATTGGAAAAAAAACAAACATATTAACTCCCATAAGGAATCCAGTTTTTCAAATCATTATCAGAGGGAAAATAACACTTCATAAAGGTGTTAAATATCTAACTTTTGTAGAACAAAGATGGTTTTTGTTACAGTGCAACAAAATGACATAAATTACGATTACATTTAAGATTATGACTCAGGTTAACCTGTACCAAATATTCTAAAGAGTGGAAACTTGGGATTTTTTTTATTTTTGGAGACTATCAGTGTATTTGTTTCCATTATAAATGTGCACAAAACTTTGTTGATATTCCACCAATGTTGAAAAAACAATGCATTAAGTAACAGATATTATTAAAACCACATGTGAATACCTCTTCGCCACATGATAACACATTAACATCACATTTAATCATCTTCCTACCACTTCCTGTCATCTTCTTCGTCGTTTCCGTCAGTAGTAACATCTGGTTGTTGATCATGTGACTCGTCTCCAAAATTAGTTGTTCCAAATTAACATGCTGCAAGTTAAATAATCCTTAACAAATAATGTTTATGATTAGTCTGGCCTCACCTGTGTTAAAATTTGATATATTTAGCATGTTTATTTTTCACAAGGGATTCTCAATGTCTACAAATTTTCGGTCTATGTTAACAATTCAAGCTTTTGTGGGAGGCCCTAAGCAATTTTTAAGGGTTGTGTCCACATCCAATGTACTTCCATACATGTAATAATGTTACATGTATGAGACATGCATGTAGCAAGTGCAGTGAACAAGTGCAGCTTTACATTCAAACAGTTTTAACGATAATAAACATTCAGTATTAAACCACAATGTGATTATTTCAGGATTATTTAAATCAGAATCACATAACAACAAAGGTTAACTGCCCTAATCTCCCATCATGTCTAAAAACAAAGTACAATCCAGGTGCAGGTGACTTTAAAGTGACAGAAAGATGCAACAAAAGTTTGGAATGTCAGAAAATTCTCATCACTTTAAGAGATTCGCCCAACGTTTTGAGAAATATGCTTTTGCTTGTTTAAATAAGGCAATTTAGCAAGTTGACTGAAACGATCAGGAGAGCGGTCTTTGGAGTGCTTGAAAACTGCTTCAAATTATCACATGAATGTCCAAAAAACTTGTGTCTGTCTGAGAAAGTCTGAGTCTGTATCGAGCCGCTGAAATGAGTAATTGCTATCTGCTAAAGCCAGAGCATTCTGCAGTGCCTCCTTCAAGGCCAGGGAAAGAGGGATGAGTGCAAATGCATAAAATCCACTCAGGTTTGTGGCTATAACATGGCAACTTGAAAGATTTTCAACGCTTTATCCTGTTGAAGTGCAGAAACAAATTTTTATTGAAATCTAGATATTAAAAGGAGGCTTGGGGCGTGGTGAGGGGACGATCTTGGAAACATCTACAGTGTGAAAAGACTGCCACATTTACTCTGTGCATAGACAGATGGTTTCACATCTCCTTATTGTAAAATATCCAATTATTATGTGTGTGTATTCATTAGGTCTGCTAAATAACTCTGCAAAAAGAATAGGCAAGCACTATATCACCATACCTAGCTTCATCTGGCTGTAGCCTTCTTGGTGATGAAGAGACTTGTTCCCTGTTCAGAACATTATGACTTCATGCAAATATTAATTAAACTTCTGTTTGTAAACCATAAACTCAATCAATTTTTAAGTATTCAGTCTTTGTCGACAGTGTTGATGACAGAAACTGAAAGATGATGAAACAAGACTCAAGTCTGGAGTCATCTGCTTTCACACTGAAAACATCTTATTTGCATGTCCAAACAGTGGAGAGTCCCTCCTCCCCAAATGTTGTTCATGCTGTAAAAAAAAGAAAGAAAGAAATCATAAAGACTGCCAAATACAGATGAAGTTGTATAAAATTTATGTTTTTATGTACTTTGACTGAATATGATTGTACTGAAAGGCAACCGGGTTTAAAAAGACTTTGTTCTATTAATGACAAAAAGCATGCAGCAAGCAAAATTAAGGAGCCTTTTTGCCTCAGAACTACCTTAGCTTGAGGCAAGTGTTAAAAGCATTAATGGGCTGCTTGTTTTCTTGGTCTATCCACTCATCTATAGGTTGAGGTTGGTGGTGACGGCACGTAGGGGTTCCCCTAACGCACCATTCATGCAAAACTTTCCATGAAAAATAACAAAATCATACACGTGTTCTATTGTTAGATTATGGAAATTTTAAAATGTGACACTCCAATTTAGTCAAAACATTTTCATATAGGACATGTCTATAATTTCCTACTCTGTTCTACATCCATCCGTCCATCCTATGACTGAAAAATATGTTTTTTAATTATTTGGGGAATTTTTGTATTCAGAAGTTAAAAGTTTATTATTATTATTATTATTATTATTTATTTATTTATTTATTTATTTATTTATTTATTTATTTATTTATTTATATTATTATTATTATTAAAGACGAAAATGTAAGTAATAAAGATCACAACCGTCCGGACGTTTTATCTTTGAGAGGACAGTTGGCGCCCTCTTGTGGTGAATAAGGTTAATCGCTTACTTCCGCTTCTGACTACGCAAAATCCGGCTGTGCAGCAGCCATTTTGTCTGTTCGGGCAAGTCTACCCTGACTGTTGCGAACTGCAGTTCCACCTTAGCAAACAAATTAAAATGTTGCTGTTTTGGCGTGTTTGTTTCACCTAAACTATACTCTAGGTCTATAATAAAAATCATACTTCTCTGCCGAGGACTGAGGAGGACTCTCTAATTCAAGAAAAGACCGCAATTCAGCGGAAAACACGCGGATAAGCCGAGCCATGTCGTGTGAAGAAAGCTACTTGGCTATCCTACGCTATCTAACAGATGAACGGGAACCTTATGCGCCGGGGACCTCCGGTAATACCAAGAGAAAAATACGGAAGGCGGCGGCCTGCTACGTGGTGAGGAATGGGACTCTGTTTTATCAGCGACGGCAGAAAGGCCAGAATGATTTCACCGAGCTGGAGGTGGTGCTGCAGGACTGCCGGAGGAGGGAACTTATCAACCAGGCGCACATTATAGAGGGAGGGGAGCACCTCAACCAGCAGCTCACCTGGGAAATTATCTCTCAGAAGTACTGGTGGAGAGGTAAGACCCCGGGGCGAACCGCCCCCAGCAAACCGTCTGTATTTATACCGACGGGCTGATTTAGTCCATGTAAACGTTGTCAGAAATAAACGGAAACCAGTTAGCTGCTGACCCAAACATTCAGCTGCTCTCTGCTGCCAACTAGCGGTGAACTGGCGTAAGGATAATTTCGCTGGAGCAGAAATGTTTTCAAGTATATTTTTAATTCCGCAGGGGCGTAGCCAAGGGGTGTCCGAGGTCACCAGGCTAGTTTTTACACAGACAATCCTGAAGCTCGTTAGAGCTTCTTTCACAAAACATTTCCAGCTTCCACTGGGCAAAAGGATACAGCGATGACAACAGATTGTGTAGTGGAACCCTACTCTTAAAATCTACCCATCTTTTCAGCACAACAATGGCAGACAAAGTCCATGTAGGCATCTTGTTTGGAGCAGAACGAAGGCTTTAAATTTAAAATGTAGATTTCATCCTGCTTTTGGTCCAAAATGTTTTCTGAGTCTTGTTTATGTTTGTTAATCCTGCTGCTGCCTGGATTAGTCATGGGCACAACACTACCGATGTCCTATGGGTTCTGATCCACAAAGCTGGATGTGAGCATGTTGCAACCAGTTTGACATGCATTTTGCATTTCTAATGCGAGAAATAAATAGGGCTGAAACTAATGATTATTTTTTTGTAATCTTTCTGTTATTCTGAGGATTAATGTGGCTTTTAAAAAAAGGCACATTCTGCTGACTTTTATTTAGTCTCTTTTTATACAATATTCAAAATACAGTAATAATTATACAGTCATATAATAATTATTTATTTAGATAAATAAATAATTCAGTTCCATTTATAAATAAAAAAGTAAAACATTTTACTGCCTAAAATGCAACTACGTAGCTTTCTCAGTGAAAACTTGATCATTTGTAGCAAAAAGATGCTACAGCTAAAAAAAATGTCCTTTGAACATCCACATGTGAAATACTCAGCATTTCTGTATGACTGACCATCAGTAAAGTGTAGGGTCTGATCTGTTGATTATTTTTTGGTTTAACTGATTAATAAACAGATAGCAAAAGGTGATTAGTAGATTTTTTATACATACAACTTGAACAAGTTGAAGCTAAAATTGAGCCTCTTGAACATTTTTATTTTGCGTTCAATATGTATTTATTTTTGCACAGAGTTCAGCTTAATCACTGCTCTGAATATGTTCCTCTTCCAGCAAATGTTCTTTTTATTTAAGTCCAGTTAAAAAAAAAAAGTCACTAACGACTAAATTAGTTGACACTTATTTTAATAATCGATTCATCACGATTAATCGTTTGAGTCCTAGATAAATGTACTAATATTCCATCAGGTCGAAGCTGTCCTACATACGACTTTGTCACAAAAGTTACACAAACAATTAAGAGTGGATTCATTTAAGTTTTTTCTTTTCTGTTTCCTACTAATATCCGGTGCACAAATCTAAAATATTTTGTAAACGGACTCTTTAATATGTTCATGTGCGATATGAACACATAATGCTGCCTTCTTCTTCTTCTTCTCATCCTCCAGGGATCCTGAAGAACGTGAAAGACCACATCAGAGAATGCGCCCAGTGTCAGAGCAAGCGCAGCACGGACGACGGCTCTGGACCGCGGCCGTTCTCAAGGCAAGGGAGGCGGAAGTTCGGACCCATGGAGGACGAGGACGACGACGAGGAGGAGGACGGGGAGGACATTTTGTTCTCGACAGACCTGTCCTCCCAGAGACCCAAGTTGGCCAAAGGGACGGCTAAGCACGAAGTGGTTTATGTACGTGGCCGCGGCTGGGTCAGAAACGCTTCCAGCTGCTTTTCAGCTAATTGCTCTGCAACCGTTTTGTTTTCAGGTAAACAGCAAAGGAGAGGTGAACCAGTTCCTGCCCAAACACAGCCAGACCATGCTGGACAAGCTGAACCAGCAGCGCATCAGCAACCAGTTCTGTGACATCACGCTGCTGATCGAAGGGGAGGAGCACCGCGCCCACAAGGCCGTGCTGGCCGCCTGCAGCGAGTACTTCAACGAGCTCTTCTACGAGAAGGGCGCCGTGACGACGCACGAGGCCGTGGTGGACCTCTCTGGTGAGCGCTCTGCTGCTCTCACCCACGTTACACACACACACACACACACACACACACACACACACACACACACACACACAATGGGAGAGTCGTAGTGGGATGGGATTTCAGTGTTTTCCTGGTCTTAGGAAAAATATGTGACGAAACACAATTCCTTATCCCTTTTTCTGAATGTTATTTCCTTCCTTCATTTTTTTCACGTCTTCCTGTCTTTCCTTCCTTTTTCCCTGTTTCACATGCCTTTCCTTCACTCCTTCCTTCCTTCACTTTTCTTCTCCTCCCTAATGTCCTTCCTGTTTTTCCTTCATGCTGCTTTCCTCCCTTTTTCAAGTGTTCATCATTCCATTCTTCCTTTTTTCCACCCATTATTCCTTCCACATGTCCTTCCTTCATTTCTTCCTTCCTTGTCTCACCCACGTTAGAAACTTCCACCCTAAATTTATGGTTCATCCTTTTAACTTTGGTAAGTTTCTGTGGAAATGTCTGCAATGTTTCTATTAAAATCTCTCCCTCTCTCTCTCTTTCTCACACACTTTCTTTTTCTCTCTTTCTCTCTCTCTTTCGCTCTCTCTTTTTCCCTCTTTCTCTCTCTCGCTCCAGGTTTCGCTAAGGCCAGCTTCCTCCCGCTGCTGGACTTTGCGTACACTTCTGTGCTGACCTTTAACTTCTGTGTGATGGCCGACATCGCCAACCTCGCCCGGCACCTGCTGATGACGGAGGTGCTGCAGATATGTGAGTCGGTGCACAAGCAGGTGGAGGAGCAGAAGCTGACGGTGTACCAGAAAGGAGACGTGCACACGGTGGTGGCGGGCGTCCTGGCGACCGACGACTCCAAGGTGGAGCCGGACGCCTACATGGTGACCATAGATGACGACGGCAGCACCGTGGTAACGCACGGCGCCTGCATCCAGCAGCCGGTAACGGTCCTGACCCACGCGGTGGCGGGAGACGCTGTGGAGGCTGGACAGAGCGAGACCGTGGCGCTGATCGCTCATGGTGGGGAGGGGGAGCACGGCGACACCCTCACCCTCATATCGGGATGCGGCGAGGGGCTGGAGGGCGAGACCATGACGGTGGTGACACACAGCGGCCAGGCGGGGGCCAGCGAGTCGCTCGCCGTGGTGTCGGCCTGCCTGGCCATGGAGCAGCCGCAGGTGGTCGAGGCCAGCGCCTTCGTCCTGGACGTGGACGCCGACAAACATGCCCCCTCAGAGGAAGTGGTGCTGGAGTCGGAGGCGGCCGCTCCGACCGAGGCCCAGAAAAAGGAGACGCTTCCCGTCCCTCAGAAACGCAAGCGGGGACGTCCGCCCAAGGTGAAGAGGGAGGCGGAGGTGGAGGGCTGGATACCGCCGGAGGAGGATCCCGCAGAGGAAGAGCACGCCGACAAGCAGGAGGCGACCCCGGATGACCTCAGCGGCAGACGACTGCGGCAGCGCTACATGGCCGAGGGCGGCTACGCCCGGCTACACATGGGCCTGGAGGAGGAGGAGGAGGCCAAGAGTGTAACTCCGCCCCCTGCCACGCCCCCAAAGGTACAGCTGATGGTTTAGTCCAGATGGGCGACATGGACTCAAAGCTTTATCTTGATATTTTGAGGTACCAATATGATAATGAGAAGTGACAATAAGAAGTATTAATTAGAGATGTGCCGATCAGGTTTTTTCCTGCCGATACCGATACCGATCACCCATGAGGGTCCGATCACTGATACCGATCACATAATTATTATTATTTTTTTATCATAAACCCTACCGGTTACATTACATGGAAAAAGGAACCATGAATTCACCTTAATTTAGACAAAAACTTGTTTTTAATAACTTTTCCAAGAAGAAAACTAAACAAAACAGGCATTGTGCAAATTGTACTGCTATTGATAATACTATCTTTAACAGACTGAAAACATATGAAGGCTCTGAAGAGGCTAAATAATACAAAGAGCCAAAATAAAACCTCTCAACATTGCCAAGAAGTTCAAGTATAAAACTTAACATTCAAAGGCAAAAACAGGTTCCATTACAATAAACAATCCAGATTTACTGAATGAAAACTTCCTGATAGCATGGCGGCTAGCTGATTACTGCTAGCTCTGATTGGCTGTTTCTGACTGAGCGGAGTAATTATGCAGATCAGGGAGGCGATCGATTATTTTTTCAGAGATTATCTGTCTCATGTTAGGACAGCGAAAGTTTTAATACGTATGTAAAATGTATTTTTTTAAGTTAGATGCTGCAGCTTTAAGCAGAGGTTCGGTGTGAGAGTCACTACTAGGTGGAGCAGAAGCGAAGCTCCGTCTGTCAAATATTACTACCTGTAGCGTAGCAGCGGTTCAACAGGAGAGCAGAACCAGCGCCTTACATCGCAGCTCGAAGATTTAAATAATTTTCCAGGTTATTTGTTTAGCTTTCTGACCGTCATGCTAATCCGCGTGAGTGTTTGTTGCTGTGCGCTGCTTTACCTGCTATCTGATCCTCCGTATGTCTTTTTTACTGCAGTGAGCCTCGATGTAGCCAATCTCCGTCAAGTATGACATTGTTTTTATGCCACATTAGCTTCGTTGTGTTGATGCATTTTGACCTGCTTCATTCCACGTGCTTTAATTTTCCGCCGCAACACGCAAACCTCCCCATTCACTCAGTGTGTTATAGTTCCACATCGCTTAGGATTTGTTGCTACTCGTTTGCGCAGTGTGAAGGAAAGAGGAGACCAGCTGCACAGGCAGGCTGCGAAATGAGAAGCATGTGATCGGTATCGGCAACAAGAGCCAATGATCGCCGATCACCAATCATGCACTTTTTCACGGAAATCGGCCCGATTATGATCGGTGACCGATCGATCGGCACACCTCTACTATTAATTATTCCTTTTTTAGCTCACTGTACGTCTGTCGCTACATGGACAGCAACCATTACCTCACAAACACAAAAACATCCCCATTCATGTAGGACGCCAGGCACAGAAAAGAAAATTGTGGTTATTTTCACTAAACTGCACCCAGTGACTGTTTTCCATTAAAAAAAAAAAAAACGTCTCGTCACAGGTGGGTCCCAGGAAGAGAGGAAGACCACCAAAGAGGCCGGTGGAGCCTAAGTTTGAGGGCGAGCCTGAAGCCGTGGTGGAGGAGAGCGCCATGGACAGTGCGACGGTCGGAGAGCTTCAACCTGAGGAGGCGGCAGCGAAGGCGGTGGAGCCGGAGGCGGAGGCCAAGCAGCAAGATGGCGCACCGCAGAGCGCCGGGAGCGGGGAGCACACCTGCTCCGAGTGCGGCATGTCCTTCCAGAGGCGCTACTCTCTCATCATGCACACGCTGAAACACGAGAAGGCCCGCGCTTACAAGTGCAGCGTGAGTGTTGATGAGAACAGATACATCTCAGTGGATCAGAGATGATTGATCGCAAACAGAGGGATTTACTTCTGTTTATTTTAGATGATTATGTCTTTCAGATAATAAGTCCAAATGAACAGAGCCCAGGCTGCTCTGTTTGTCTGCGTTGTTGGTTCTGCTGTCCCTCAATAACAGTCAGCCAAGCTAAAGGATTTGGGCTGAAACCATTAATAGGATTAACTGTGACGAATCGATTATTGAAATCATTTTGTAATCACTTTATTGGGAGTTTGTAGACTCAAAAAGAGGCAATTTGCTTAAATCGAATTGTTTCAGCCCTACTACAAATTATCAAACCATTCTCTGTTATTGCACTTTAGGCAGTAAAATGAATTGGATTTATTTATTTTATTCATTATTTATTTTTTATTTTTATTAATTTATAAAGTACGTTTAAGTGGTTAAATGAAAAATCTGCATATATTTTTATTCAATTAATCGCTAGAATAATCGATTCCTGTGGTTTGTTGATTATTAAAGTATGGATTTTTATATTACTACTTTTTTCTTTATGGGTAATTTCTGTATATTTGCATTATTTTAATCTAAAATTGTGAGTAAAATAATCATTACTACAGATCACCTGATCATCGAAGCAGAACCTGGTCCTTCTGTTTGCTTCAGAATCCTGCCAAAGCAGCATTTGTCCCAATTTATTTTTTTCCTTCCACTTAACTTTCTGACAACATATTTGGAGTTCTGGAAAAAAAAACAGCATTTTTATCTATTGTGGTCCTCAATACAGCATTCATTTATTTTTTCTTACATTTTTATAAGATCCTCTGCGTGTTTTTTTAAATTTTTTTATTTTTTGTTGTTCTCCAGCTCTGCAGTAAGGAGTTCCAGTACGCCGCCTCGCTCCAGGCTCATCTGGCCCGACACAAGCAGCAGAGAAGCCAGAGGGCGTCGTCCGTCCCCAAGGCCCTGGCTGAGCTGGGCCCCCCGGAGCGAGCGGAGAACGAGCTGGACGACAAGGCGGCGGCGGCGGCGTACACCCGCCGGGAGTTCGTGTGCGACATCTGCGGGAAGACGCTGCCGAAGCTGTACTCGCTGCGGATCCACATGCTGACCCACACGGGCGTGCGGCCGCACACCTGCAAGGTGTGTGGCAAGACGTTCGCCCACAAGCACAGCCTGAAGATGCACCGCGTGCTGCACGACGTCACTAAGCAGTTCCAGTGCGAGTACTGCAAGAAGACGTTCGTCAGCAAGAGGAGCATGGAGGAGCACACCAGCCTGCACACAGGTCTCTCACACACACACACACACACACACACACACACACACACACACACACACACACACACACACACAGTGTGGGTTTTAAAAAAACTCTCTCCTCTGGGTGGGTTTAACCTGTGGTGGCCGCTCACACCTCACCACTGGATTGGTTTCAGTCATCAGCGTCACCCAAGGAAACACTATGGTGTATTTAGGAAGTATCACCCATAACCTAGTACAGGTTTCTACATTCCTCACAACCTGAAGGAACCACGTCACAATAAACAGAAAAAATTGAGCATCTCCATCCAACGTTTCCTGAAATCTTCTTTTGAAACTACTTTAATAAAATTGTCTGAAAATGCAACCAGAAATGAGTCTCGACAGAAATATTACCTGACATTAAACTTTGTCTTACCGGATCTGAAACATCAGGCATGAAGACCTAAACTACATTAATTAAAGGGGCAATATCATGTCAAATCAATTTTTCTGAGCTTTACATCTTGTTATGTAGTTATTCCCTCATCATAAACACCTGGAGTGTTGCCTTGATTCTTTCATGCATGTTTGATAAATTCTTTAATCTTAGTTCAGTTGTGTAAAACACCTGGATGGACCTAGCCCCTCCTTCAAGGAACTGCAGTTTCCAAGTTTCTGAACTTCCACAACTCCTTCACTCAGCTCCTTCAGACTAGCCAGCAGCAATTGGCAAACACCTGGTGGAACTGAGCATCAGCTGAGCTCATTATAGGAGCTGCTGCTCAGTGCAACACTGATAAAAACGTTGTTAAAGCGTTAATGGAGGAGCCATGTATTTATCGCAATAATTATTGAAACAATTTATCATCAGGTTTCCACAAGCCTCAATAAAAATGTGTTCAGCTTAACCTTTTCTCTTCCTCTACTTCAGACTTTCATCTCTACTTCACTTGGCTAGATTTTTCAAAATAAAGTACATTTTAACGTGTATTAAAAACCCCAAAGGTTCACTCTGATGGTGCTTTTTTATTTTTTTTATTTTACCATGTCGGTGCGTCACCATCACAGAGGAATCCCTGAAACCATGAAAAGCTCAGCTCAAATTTCAAATGTTTAAAAACCTCTCTCCTCTCCTCCACATCAAATCCACAGGTGAGTCAAAGTACCTGTGCAACACCTGCGGCGCCACCTTCCACCGAGCCTCGGCTCTGAGCAAGCACTTGAAGAAGCACCAGCCCAAACCAGAAGTGCGTCCGTTCTCTTGTTCTCAGTGAGTGACCCTTGGCCTCTGTGACCCAAACACAGACGAGATAAAAACCATCCACTGACTCTGCCGCTCTCTCTCTCCCCCCTGCAGCTGTGAGAAGAGTTTTTACGAAGCGAAGGATCTCCAGCAGCACATGAACAAGCACATGGGCCTGAAGCCCTTCCAGTGCCAGGTGTGTGGGAAGTGCTACAGCTGGAAGAAGGACTGGTACTCGCACGTCAAGTCCCACAGCGTGGCCGAGCCCTTCAAGTGAGGAAACACACACCGGCCCGACTCCTCTTAAAGCAGATAGTTTCACCCAACGTTTCAGACACAAAAGTTATAAAAAAATATCTCTTTAAAAAATGTTCTTGCCAAGTCTTTCTGGCATTTAGTGAATTTAAATAATTGTGATCATTCTAATTGACCTAAAATAAGAGAAGCTTGAGAATTTAACTCTAGATGGCGAGAAGAAAAATGTCATGAATTATTTAACTCTGAGCTAATAGTATTAATGCTGATAATTAAAATGAGGGTTGTTTTATATTTGAAATGTTAGTTATTGAAATTGGGGATTTATTTAGTTAAATACATGTATTTCAGGTGTGTGAGAGAGAATGTAGGGAACCACCATAAGACTTTATTAACAGTAATAAATGACCCACATCGTAGTGAATTGATCTTTAGTTTGTTTATTTTTATCTCCAAACTTCAAATACCTCGTAGAGCCACCAGAGGGAGCCATTTCTAACTCCTGACACAGTGAAAAACTGCATGTCGGCTCATTTCAGCTGCTTTGAATATTTCAATTGACCCAAAAAATAATTTCCTTCAATGTATAAAAACACTAATGTCGCCATTTTACTGTTATAATTATTTATTTGTTTCTGTTATTTTTAGGATAATCTAATCTGCTGTCAGTTGGAGGTTTTATCTCGATGGGATCTGATTCTCTCTAAATGTCGTTTTCAGGCAAAGCGTTCGACTTGTTTCTCTGATTTGATTTGGTGTCGAGGTTGCACCAAATCAAACAAAGAGATTCTGTTTGATTTGGTGCAACAAGAAAAAGCAAAGCAGCCGATCAAACTCGATTAGTTCTAAGAGCTCTCATCTCACTGGTGTGTTTTTATTAAGCATGACCTCCTGAAACAACAAGGCTGATTTTTTTTTTAAACCAAATCCAAATTATACAATGGTGTATTAGGGCCATTGTAGATCTATATATATCAAAAATAAAATTCCACAGAAAAACTTTCTGAAATCAATCCCAGAAATTTTCTGGAAAAAAAGGGGAAATTTCTGTTTCAAAAGTCAAATTTTTTTGAATTTGGAGGCTTGGAAATTTCCACGTTTCTTTTTTTCCTAGAAATTTTCAGATTAATCTGAAAATTACTGAGTTTTTTTCCTGGCAAATCTTTGACTTTTAAACCTGCTTGGGTTGCTGACATCGCTCTGAACTATGGGACCTCTGGGGTGTCGAGTGTCTTCAGAAACTTCATTTGATCAATCAATTGAATCAATTTATCGCCTCGCCACACCCAGTCCAAGTACGCTAAAACATTGTTTTAGTCTCAAACGTTTAGTTCATACTCCCAACCTGTTCCACTCTCACACCAACACATAGTGTCTCCACCTTTAGAAAGGTCCAGTCAAAGTCCAGACCTAACCTCAACAGTAATGTGTGAGGACGCTCTGCGTCCGATCCGACCAATCACAGAGGCCGTGTTCGGAGAAGTCTGCAGGTCTCTGCTGATTGGCCGGTGGCACAGCTGCAGTGAGCATGTCCTTGTCCTCAGGTGTAACGTGTGCGGGAAGGAGTTCTTCGAGAAGGCTCTGTTCAGGAGACACGTGAAGAAAGCCACGCACGGCAAGAAGGGCCGGGTGAAGCAGAACCTGGAGCGAGAGTGTCAGCAGTGTGGCAGGAAGTTCACTCAGCTCAGAGAGTACCGGCGCCACATCAACAACCACCAGGGTGAGTCGGCACAAAAATGTTTTGGTCTGGTTTTTATAGGAGCTTATTTTGAGATATTTGCACTATGAACTTGACCAAAATCATTTGGTAACATTTTCTGTTTTTGCAGTGTGACATGGTAAGTGTTCAGTCTGTGCTCTTATTTGTTTAGGAGTGAAGCCGTTTGAATGTCTGACCTGCGGGGTGGCCTGGGCCGACGCCCGCTCTCTCAAACGCCACGTCCGGACTCACACGGGCGAGCGGCCGTATGTGTGCCCGATGTGCCAGGAGGCGCACATCGACGCGCGGACTCTGCGCAAGCACATGGCCAAGTACCACGTGGACAGCCTGCCGGGGAAGATCATGTTGGAGAAGGACACCCTGCAGTTCCACAACCAGGGCACCCAGGTGGAGCACGCCGTCAGCATCCTGGCCTCCGACCTGCCGCCCGAGCTCAGGTCCGCCCACCCGGCCGCCACCGAGGAGCTGGAGACGGTGCTGATCACCGAGGAGACGGTGGAAGCCGTGGAGGCGGTGCAGGCCGCTCAGGCCGCCAACGAAGGCTCGGTGGCCACGCTGTCGGATCAGGGCATCATGCAGGTGGTGAACTACGTCCTGGCCCAGCAGGCCATGTCCGGGGTCAAGGATGAGGCGTCGGAGGAGATTCACACCATGGAGGTGGAGGTGGCTCATGTAGCCGAGGTGGAGTAACGCTTCACCGAGCCAGACTCTGGACTCAGCTACAAACTAGAGCAGGTGTTCAGTTTGTATGCAGTGTAAAAAAAAAAAAAAAAGATGAGATTCTGTTTAAAACAGATGCCTATTTTTCTGACTGTACATTAATGTAAAGTAATATGTGCGGCTTTGAGACGCGTGTGTTTTCTGTAAATGGCCTAACTCAGCATAACCTGTATGAATCAGATGCTCAGGATAAATAAAAGTAGAGAAAAAAGTTTTTGGTCTTTTGTTTTAAATCAGAACCTTCAGCTGCCAACCTCAAGTTTTGAAAGTTTAAACTCAGGGTGCCTACAATGACAAGATATTATGAACTTTATTTTGAATTTATAACAAAATACCATTGATAAGTTGCAAATATTTACAAAACATACAAAAAGCAAAGCATTTAATTCGTGTTTTCACTACTTTGACCTGAACTAATGCTTGCACCTGCACAGCTTGAACGACTGCGCAGGGTTACAACACTTGGCTCCTTTGTAAAGACTATATATACAGAATTATATACAAACATTTGAGTTGCTGGCACCTTATTTAATGAAAGAATACCAAAACATATCTGTGGTAAAACAAATACTTGTGTTTGGGTTTAAACAGCTAACATACATCAGTCATGTTAAAAAACAAAACAAACACTGGGTCAAGAGCATTAGGCCTATATATGGCTACATCAAATGAATGACCATCTCAAAGAAACGTACTTCAAAGCTGACTGAATAAGGTGGCATAAAAACTACAGCTACAGTAGAAAACAAGCTGCTGCTCCTGTCAATTAATACTTCTTATAGAAGAAATGAAATGTTTACAATCTATTCCGCCTCCACAAAAAATAATAAAAAAACAACCAGTGAGCCAGACTAATTTACAGAAACAAAGCAAAAACCCAGACAAGTCAGCAACATTGAAATATTCAGCATTTCTTAAGTGCTCTCAAGAAATTACACAATACAGCTGTGCTCATCACCAGTAATAAAAAAAAAACACAAAATGAACATAAGTGCATTTCTGCAATCAGTTTTACAAGATCTGTAGCCTTTGCACCAACAATTGGCCTTTTCTTTCTTTTTTTTGAACGAAATGTTCCATCTTTTTGGCATGAAATGAGATGAGATGTGAAATGAGGCTCTGGGAATCGAGAGAAAGAGAGAGCGCGGAGCGGCTCCTACTCCCCCTCCTCCTTGATGCGCTGCTGCTTGTTGCGGCGGGAATCCAGGTCGAAGGAGAAGTCGGACCACTCGTCGCGAGGCGGGAAGGAGATAGTCTGGCGCAGGGTGAAACGTACGGCGTCTATGACGCGCTCGCCCCGCGCCTCGGAGGAGCCCACGCTGACGGTGGAGGCGCCGCTGGTGGTGCGCACTATGTGCGGCGGAGGGGAAAAGTCCATGGCCTGTCGGTGCTCCATGATGCCCTTCCAGATGATGTGCTGGAACTCGGTGGGGATCTTCAGCCTGGACAGGTCCTAATGGTCATTACACAGGGGGTAGGGGGGCAGGGGTTAGTATGCGCAGGCCGAGCCCCTCTCTTCTCTCTAACCCATCATATGACTCGTGTTGGATAGGCAAGGGCTCACCTCCAAGTTATAGTTCTCAATCTGGTACATGTTGGTTAGGCCTTGTGCTGTGAAGTAATCCAAGCAGCCTGCACAGCCCAGCCGTAGGAGGAAGCTGCAGGAGGACAAGCAGGAGACTGTTGGTCTGCTCTCATCACACCACCAGTGAAAACATTCAGCTTGCAGCTTCCAGGTTAATTTTTTAACTCGCAGTGTGACGTCAAAGCGTTTTATTTTTTTGTCTTTTAAACCATTCTAATGTGATGCTGTCAACTAAAAAAGATTTATGATTACTCAATTTAACAGGTATAGCGTTCCTGCAATGGTAAAAGGCAAGCAAAAACCAAAGAAGCAGCGTGGATGTGTGGCGACAAGCGTTGCTTAGATACCTGGAGATGCTGCTGTCCATGGGGTATGGAGGAGGGGGGGTACAGTGGGAGGAGGGCACCAGGGGCAGCTGTTGCTGCAGGGCGTGTGTGGGGCTCAGTGAGCTCATGTCAGCACTCATGGGGATGTGGGAGCCCATAATGGGGGTCACTGCAGAGACAAAGGGAGCTAACGTGAGCCTTCATCTCACTGCTCTGGGTGGAAAGGTCAGCGGAAACGGAGGGATGGGGGGAGTGTGGGGGGGCGCTACTTCGCCAATGGCTTTCAGCCAATCAGTGAACACACCATACATATAACACCATCGTCACCACTTCCAACACTCTTTAGTGTGGAAGTAGTTCCTTAGAAAGCCGAGTCTCTAAAGGCATTTTGATATATGAAGCTCGTTTCTATGGCAACATTACAGAGCAGGGCGTTAAAAGTGTCAACACTTTTAACGACACCTTAATTTCAGATGTCTTATATTCATGAACAAAAAGTTGTTCAAATACATCACAGGACTTCAGGAATGTTAATGTACGTAAAAACTAATATATGCTAATATATCCTAGCTAGCTTTATTATGTCCATCACGGACATAATAATTGTAAATTTATCGCCAGTCGGCCCGATGATGTTCATCTTAGCCATTGGTTCACTTCTGTTCCAAACTAAAACCATTTGTTTATTTATTTGCTAGTTTCCTTTTCGTCTCTGTCAGAGTCAAGTTAGTAAGGACTTACTTCCTCTATCAGAATACAGACAGTAATGCTAACAGAGCTAATCACTCTAAAGCCTAATAAAAGATGCTAATCACAGTTTAGCTTTGTTTTGTGAGACTCACACAGTGTGACGTCACCTCTTTGTTTTAAAAACTCCTACGTAGTTACAATAACAAATCCTCTCAAGCATTAAGTTCATTAACTAGCTAGTTTTGCTCGCAGCTGCGTCTGTCCCACAACCTGGAGGACATTATTGTGTTTGTAGTTTCTTTCAGTTTTGTAATCTTTTTTGGAAGCAGGTCATTTATCAGTCCCTCCAGGATGTTGCCATGTTTTGTGATTATTGTGGCCTGAAACTTTTTCAAAAAGTTGTAGTTTTGAAAAAGGACAGGAATTTAACAGTTAATATTTAAAGTCCAAAAAAACGTTTTCAAGTACCTTGTTGGAACGAAACCCTTAAAGCAAATGAAATCATTTGTATGATGTCCAGAGGATAGGTCAAAGTGCAAAATGAATTCCATAGTCATTCAATATGAACCGTTTACACAGAGAAGCTCTCAAAATGGTTTTAGCAAAGAAAAAGAAAAGATGCAAATCTTTAGCATCACATGTTTTCATCTTCCATGTTGGGTGAAACAGGAAGTTTGATTTAAATGGGGTTGGTCAGAATCCAGCCGAGTTGCTGTGATTGGTCAGAAAAGAAGGAAATCAGGTCAGATTTGCGGAAAAGTTGGTGAGACTTGCGAGTCTGTGCAAAATTTGCGAATGTGGAGTGAATCCGCATTAATAGTTGGGATCTCAACGTCGCAACTTCCTGGAGGCACTGATTTAAAGTTTTAAAAGAGCGATCCGTCTCTGCAGCTTAAGAGTTTTACAAAAAATGATCGGAAATTGGCCAGAAAGCCTCTGATGGGTGCACCTCTACTTTTAGCGTGCTGGCGGCCGTTGTGGGGATGGGTGGGGCTCTGGGGGCAGCTGTGTGTGTTTGGGAGCAGGTGTGTGGGCGGACAGCAGACTTACTGTCAGTGAGGCCTCCCGTCATGCTGGAAGGGGTGAGCGTGTTGCGCTGCTGTGGGTTGATGAGCTGGCTCACCGACGGCAGCTTGTTCACTTTTCCGTGAGTTGGGGAGCTCGACCCGTAAGTAGTTGGGGACTGCATCGTGGTTCTGGAGCAGGAGAGAGAGGAGACATTAGCAACGCCCTCAGAGTCTGAATACAAATCTTCCAGTCATGTCATATTACCTTGTGATTACTGCGTTTTGTTTTTTTATGACAGAAAAACAATCAGATTCCAGCAGGAAAAGGTTTTTATTCCGTTTGATTATATTATGACAGAAGAGCGTGCAGAAGCCAGCAGGAGAAGCTGATCTGTTTCAAACAGAGAGGTCACATGGTGCACATCTCAAGCTTGATCTATTCGAAGCCGACTTTGAGGAAAAGTTCAAATGCACAAACTGTCCTGCAGTGGCTTTAGAAAACATGACCTGCACTAGCAGGTAGGTTTCACTCATACCCTCAAAAACCCAGAAAAAGTTTGAGTCCAGCTCTCAGAACAACGCAAAGCCTCAAAATGTTTACTTTATGAGTCTCAAATAGAATAAAAAAAGAAGAAGAAGCAGCAGCAGCAATCAGGCTTTGTTCCTGTACAAACCTCAGCCTAGAGGCTGAAAGATGGCAGCGCTTCACAAACAGCATGCAAAGTCAGTCAAATGAGTCTGTCCAGCAAAATGAGTCCCACCACAGGACAGAGGAGGGACAGGAGAAAAAAAAATACTAAAGTAGACAGAGAGGAGGTCCGTGTAGGCCGGAGGAAGATGAAGACGAGGAGGAGGAAGAGGAATGTGGAGCAGAGTTTCAGGAGGAGCTGCAGCGCCGCCTCTGCTCTCCTGCAGACTCCAGGAGCTGGCTGCCCAGACGGCTTTTTATCAGGCTGCAGGGAGGAACCAGAGACAAGAGAGAGAGTAGAAATAAGGGCTCAGCGCAGGAGAGACAGAAAGAGAGAGAGAGGGAGAGAGAGGAAGAGAGACACAGAAAGAGAGAGAGAGACAGAGAGACACACACAGAAAGAGAGAGAGAGAGAGAGAGAGAGAGAGACCCTGGAGTGGGCCAGAGGTGAAGAAAGCAGCAGGAAAACATTCACCAAACCTTTGACTTCAGCAACTTACTTACTGCAGTGCAGCTGCTGGCCAGAAGATGGCAGTGTACACACACAGAACAGGGCATTTCACCACAGGGAGGCGTTCAGTGTGAATGCAGACAGAACTGAAGTCATTTATTTACAATGGAGTGAAGGAGTGAGGAAAACCACAAACACACAAGACAAGCGGAGCTGAGAGGAACACGGTTCTGAACGGTTCAGAAATCGCAGCGTGTTTCATTGCCAGGCAGAAGAAACACAGCATGACCTCACAGCGAGGCGGTAACCGTCTCCTGGTTGCCACGGGTCGAAGGCGTCTGAAACACTTTGACTCTGCTGAAGCTGGCAGAGCAGCCGAAGGTGTTACCGCCAATCTGAGAACTTAAACACCGCCTCTCGCCACCGTTCGGCTTCCTGGCTCCTGACCCGAGAGAGAACGAGACGGGAGGGAAGGAAAAACTGCCCCGGCTTAACGCCAGACTTGCCCTCTAAGGCTGCCAACTTTGAGGGATTCTGGGTAAATTTCTGGATAGCTACGGCGCGATCAAACTGCTCGGTTAGTGGCGTTTGGCTGGAGTCACACAGGAAAACATGCAGCTAGAAATGCACCAGGAACCACCAGAGAGCAGCCAGTCAGAAAAATCTGACATAACTTAAGTTTACTTAAAGCTGCAGTACGTCACTTTTGTAGAAAACTTTTTAAGATTTTTTTTTTTTTAACATATTAGTTACAATATGTAAAATATGACCTGTCTCATTATTCTGTGGCAACATGGAGGAAGTTTTAACAAATATGTTAAACATTTTTTCTAACCAGTTATGTACTGCAGCTTTAAGTTCCTACATTAAAAGCTGGAACTGATGTTTACAATCAACAAAGCTAATAAAGCTCAGCGTTAACATAAGAATTTATGCTCAAAATACCACCTCTTTGTTTTAAAATAGGAATAAAAGCCCAGTTTACAGCGAACACTCTCTCACCCAGTGTGACGTCACCTCTGGTCCTAACAGAGATGACTTTATTTTCAATGCTTTTCATTCTGGTCACTAAACAGAGACCAGAATTGGCTGAACTGGATGGTAAAAGTCTGAGCCTGGCCACAAAGCTGATGGGTGCATTTCTACTGTTGCTGGAAAACCTTTTTGTTTCACTTCAGAACAAACAGAGCTGGCACTCACTGCTTCTGGAGGAGGTTCTGCTGCTGCTGTCTGTATGACTCTATTGTGTGCTGTGGCAGGAACTGCATGAGCTCCAGAGACTCTTTGATTTTCACCAACATCTCATAGATTTCACGACCTTTGATCTGCAGTGGACAAAACAAAATCAGACAGCGTTAGGAAGCAGATCAGAGCTCAGAACAAAGTTTTACTCTATAATTTATAGACTTACAGGTAAACAAAACACTTCCTCATCTGTAGATCTTCTCTTCTTGATGGTGGACATCTGGATGCTTTGAGAAATCTGGCGGTAAGCTGGAAAAGAGCAGGAAAACCAAAGCAGAGTGAATGGAAAGCCGCAGTGTTGGACACTTACACTGAGCCAGAACAGGAGGAAGGATCAAGCAGGGCGGCAGGCAGAGGGGATGCTAACGCTAGCGCTGATGCTAACATTCCTGCAGTGTTAGTGGTTGAGGCTCCTGGACACAGTCAGCACGTCACGTAAAGCCAAAGCTCATCAGCCCGCCACCAGCCCCGGCCCTACTTACGGCGCTTCGTACCATCACTGCTCTTTGAGTTGTCCGTTACGTGCTGCTTGCGGATGCTGTCCTCGTCCGCCTTCCGGTCTCGGCCGGGGCAGGCGCAGATCCGGGCCTCGAAGCAGCGGCGGCCCAGAACCTGTCCACTGGGAGGGGAGGGGGACATGGAGACTCTGTCAAACACAAAGTGAGCGAACAGCAGCGGCGGCTGGAGAGGACGGAGCGGCGTCTCTTACTCTCTGGTCTCCAGGGTGACGATGATGAGGATGGGGCGCCTGTTCATTCCGCCCACGCAGCTCGAGTTGCACATGAAATTATACAAGATCGTTGTGAATTCTGTCCCGACCTGAAGAGGGGAAACACAGACGGAGAGATTGGACTTTTTAAATCTTTTAAAAACACGTTTCTGTCACTTTTACTCATCTTGTTTTCTGTAGCTCTACGTTAACTCATTGTTTTAATCTGTTTTATGTCATGATGATTGGTGTAAACCGTCAAACACTTCGGTCCACTGCTGTTTTCAAGGTGCTTTTCTAATCAATATGACAAAACATGGATTTATTCTTATTTCACGTTGAGCCTTTTATTTAAATCTGGGCAGATGGATTATAAAAACTGCTGCTATATACTAAAACTAAATATTTACCATTTCCTTACAAAACCTTAGAACACCATGAAGATGAACCTTTTCATCACTGTGACCTTACATAAATCCAATGTATTTTATTTAATAGACCAAAACAAACTAGTGCATCATTTTGAAGGGATTGAAAAATCTGTAGGAGTAGAGTGCATTTCTATTCAACCCCTCCTGAATCAGCACTGTAAATAACTGAAGCTGAGATTGGATGTTTTCAAGTCTCAAATGGATTTGGTCTGGACTTTGACAGGGCCATTTTGAACAAATCTCCCTTGATCCGCTGTGGTTTTGGCTGCATATTTAAAGTCATCCAGTCTCACCAGTCTTTTTCCAGCCTGGAACAAGATGCTGCCACCACCATCTTTGTGATATTGCACCATCTTTGTGCTGCTAGATTTCTAAAAGCAAAAGAAGTTGCATTTTTTCCAATCAGACTAACTTCTTCTGCATTTCTGCTGCACCCCCAAAGCCGTCAACCTTTAAAGTACTGACGGCTTTCTGCTTGCCACTCTCCAAAGGCCAAAAGTTAAAAAACTTGCTTTTCTGATATTTTTATTCGTAAGCATCTTTAAACCCATGTATATTTTATCTTTCACATAGTGTGTATTTATAAAGCGGCAAACCGTGGAAAAGCTCAAAGATTTCCTCACCTGTGGGGGCTCGTATGGAACTAGTACGCTCTGTCTCCCAGTGATAGTGTCCTCCAGGTACTGGGCGTGGCTGTTTCCCTCCACGCGGATCAGGTGGCTCGGCGGCGCGATCTGACCTGGAAGCGGCGCCGTCCGGGTCATTAAAACACTTCGCACTAACAACAATCACAGAGTGTGAGGTCTGGAACTAACCGTCGTTGAACTCGCGGCTCAGCTCGTGGTTCGGGCAGCGCTTCACCACCTCGGTCACGTGCTCGGCTTTTTTATAGACTGGCATGGCCCGGATGACGGCCCCCTGCGGAGGTGGGGTCAGCACTTTGATCTGGATGGGACAGGTCTTGGCAATCTGGCAGTAGAGCTTCTTCAGGTCTGTCGAGTACTGAAACATAAGAACAGAGGTGGAAATGAAAACTCTTGTTTTGTGCCACATCAAGATTATAAATGTCCTCAAAGGGCCGGATGCGGTAGAATCTACTGAGAAAACTATCCGTTAAAATATTAAGATTGGTATTAATCTCTGTGTTAGATTAGTAAACTGTAATTATCCATAGCAATTTTTCACATCAACATAGTTTAGTTCTATAAAGAGAAAACAGCTTAAAGCTGCAACTGTTAATGTGGCCCTTTGATGTCAAGAGGGCCACATTAATAGTGCTGGCGGGCCGGTTTGGCCTGCGGGCCTGGTGTTGGACACCTGTGCATCAGAATATTTAAACAAACAGGAAATATCATCTGCACTGTAAAAACAAACTCTTTTCTGTTTTCTTAGACAGTATTTTCTGTCTAGTTTATAGTGAAAATATCTTAGTACACTCAAAATAAGACAAAACTAACTTACAAGTAAGTTATTGATGAAAAAGATACGGGATTCAATTCAATCTATTCACAACAAATATCATCTTAAGGCACTTTACAAAAAAACAATCATTTAATTTCAAACATCCCAATTGATCCTAGTTATCAAACAGTTCAGTTTGATTGATTATTCTAAGTAGATTAAAAAGTTTCTAAGGAAAGCTTAGAGCTTCTTTTAAGTCAATAATTTCTCAATATTTGATGTTTTTTTAATATATTAGTTTCACAGGCAGAATATGTGACTTAAAACATTTTAAAGATGAAATAATCTGCCGGTGTAACTAGTACTTTAAAAAAAATATTAAGAAATTGTTGACTTAAAACAAGCTTCTACAATCTTGCTGAAACTAACTTACTTTACTTGTAACTTAGTCTTATTTCAAGTGTTAAGATATTTGCTAAAAAAAATATGTTTTTGCAGTGTGGAAGAAAAACTTGTCTCTCTTCTTAGATTTTACAGTTTGCATTTATCATCTCCAACAGATTCATCTTGGAACACCTGTTGCCCCGACTGAACACTTCTGGTTTTTCCCTGAAGCAAAAAGTGCTAAATGCAACACTGTGATTATGACCTACATAAATAAACACTCACTCACACACACACAGATAGAGAGAGAGGAGGTTTGGTGGCAACAAGTGTGTATTGGCAACCTTAAAAGTGTCGTACAGAGAGCCTGTGGGACTTCCGCCCTAAAATGGACCCTTCCAGGAGTAATTAGACGGGGGCCCTGGCTTTGATCAGAGTTCTGCTGAAGCATCTGACGGCTACTCATCATACACAGCAGCGCTTGTGAAGTGGCTGCCATGCTCCAGCTACATATTAGGCCGGGTGCAGATCTGACTTGTGCACTTGGCTGAAAATGAATCGCTTTCAGGTCTGAGTGCAGGAGTGGAGGACTAATCGCACGATCCGCCCGTGACCGATGCCGAAATGCGATGGTTGCTCAAACACAAGCTGGCCCGCGTTCAACTTGGCGAGCCTGAGAGTCATAAATAATGGATGTGCCTTGATCCCTGGCACTGGTGGGATTGATAAGCAGTAAGCCATCAGAAAAGACTGAATTGTTACTAATAGGCACAACCCAACTGTGTAAACAAACCATTCAAATCACTGCTGTGTAAGCAGGGCTTTAAATCCCTCTGTGTGCAGAAGACACAGGCTGGGGGTGGAGGTGAATATTTCCTTGTCAGAGAGAGAGAGAGGGAAAAAAAAGAAAAGAAAAAGCGCCAGCGGCTTGTTTGGTAACGCAAACACAACATGAAATTCCTCCTCTATTAAGAGTAATTCCAGTGAATCAGGGAACTCATCCCAGTACCAGGATGTGTTGATGTTCATTTTCCCCAGCTTGGCACAAACACACCTGACTCCTCTCTCCACGCAAAACCTGTTTTCTTATTGACCTCGACTCAACCAGCAGGTTCTGATTTACAGAAATCAGTGCCTCACAAAAGCTTCTGTGTGATTTTGTCACACTGCGACTGCAAACGTCCTTTTGTTTTACGACCGGCTGAGACAAAAGCGGTACATAAGTGGGAAGCGAAAAGGAAAAACGCTACAGTTTTAAAACTTCTTTTTGTATCCCTGTCAGTACCTTTGACACACATTATCTTGGGTTTAATCTAAACTCTTTGATCTACTTCATTCCCTGTTGCAAAAACAAAGTCTTACCAAGTATTTTTGGTCTAGTTTCCTGTTTAAATATCTCAGCACACTTAACTTACAAATGTATTTTCAGCAAGACATGAGGGCTTCTTTTAAGTCCTTAATATTGATTTAAAAAAATACTAGGTTCACCAGCATATTGTTTCACTTATAACAAAACATTTTCCCCATGTTATAGGTGAAATAATCTGCCAGTGGAACTTGTAATTTTTTTTTTATTAAGCTTTTTTTGTGCTAATAAGTCACTTGCGAGTTAGTTTTGTCTTATTTCAAGAGTAGAAAGATATTTGCACTAGAAACCAAACCAAAAACACTTGGTAAGATTTTGTGTTTTTGCATGTTTTCTATTACAATATCTGTAGGTAACTCTGCAGCTCCTCCAGAGTTACCTACAGGCTCCAGAGTTAAAATATTGTAATATTTCTGTAGATTTTCTACGTTTATTGATGGACTGAATTTCCGACTGGTTTCACCGGATTTTAGTTACGGTGCGTCAGAGTAAAGGGGGGTTAATACGCAGCCTAACTCTGCTTTAAACTTCACCACAACTTTCTCTCTAACCCGCCCGCTGCTCTCATTGGTCTTCATGTCGCTGCTTGCTCACTAATGATCTCTAACAAACCAAACAGTTGGTTTTATACTGAGATTAAATCACCCACTGGTGGATTAAATTAGCATTTATAAATTGGCCGAATTACGACAGCAAACCATTCACTGGACTTTGTGCAAGTACTGTACATTTAAATGTAGGCAGGGATGAATTCATAAATGCACACCACACTTTTCAGATATTTCTTAAAACAAAAAGTTAAGTTGGTGACCATATTTAATCTTTACTGCACTTTTATCTGCTACTTAGCTTTTTATCAAATAGCAAAAGCAAAAGTTGTAAGAACAGTTTTGCGAGATTCATATGATGCTACTTAAATAAAATGTTAAAGAAAGCACTGCAAAAACTTAAGTATTTTTAGTCTAGTTTCTAGTGCAACTATCATAATATACTTGAAATGAGACAAAACAAACTTACAAGTAACGTTTTTGCAAGATATAGAAGATTTTTCCCATAAGTGAAATAACCTACCAGTCGAACTTGTAATCTTTTTAATCAACATTTAGAAATTAGTAACTTAAAACAACATCCTATATCTTGTAAAAAAAAAAAGTCACTTGTAAGTTAGTTTTGTCTTATTTCAAGTGACATTGAACTCTAAACAAAATTACTTGGTAAGATTTGGGGTTTTTGCAGTGGAGGAATGGCGACTTAAAATCCAAATCACAGTTCAGGCTCTGTGACATGTATGTCAACACGACGGCTGAACTGATTCTTCCTTAAAAATCAAAGCGGCTTTCTAAAACCACCGCTTCTTAAGAAGAAGGGGCAAAAAAAACTAAAGAAAAGAAGAAGTTAAGATAAATAGTGGTGCTTGTCCCCTCGCCTCTAACCCGATACTCCCCGTACGCCTCTGTCAATCAGCTAAATGAGGTGGAGAAGCCAAACGCAGGCGAGGAGAAACAGAAAAGGAGAGCCAAGGATTAGGAGGCAAAAAAAAAAAAACCTAAAGAAAAAACTGATCATTTAATGGTGTGATCACAGGGAGAAGGATTTATGTAGCAAAAACAACACAAGGTGATGCACAATGATCCAATCAGAGATGTTTGAGGCAGTTTGTTTAGATGATCTTAAACCTCAGCGTTTACACTCCATCATATGCAAAGAACACACACACACACACACACACACACACACACACACACACACACACACACACACACACACACACACACACAGAAAGCAGGAAACCATCCCAGCCCTCCAGCTACAAACTTTTAAGAGTGCAACTATGTACTGCTGCTGGTGTGTGTGCGTGTGTGTGTTTGCAGTGCAGAGAGCGAGCGCAGTCGCTGCTCCTGAGAGCGTTCAGGGTGGAGGAGGACGGCGAGTTGACTGATGGGATCCAGTGGCTCACACAGGGCGCGGTGCTCAGGTGTTAACGTGTAATTATGGGCCTTTCATTGGTCACAATGTGAATTACACAGGCGAGGAACAACACGGCCGCACAATGCAGAGAGCCACTTAATCACAATCATTTGAAAGAAAGAAAGAAAAAAAGAAAAGAAAAAACTGTTGGTGGGAATCACACGTGATTGGCCCGCCGGACATCCAACACGTGGCACGACCAAAAGAAACGCATGCAGCAACTGCACTGCTGCTGCTGCCAAACTAGTACTGGTAGAAAACTGCAAAAGGAGAGTTTGCAGGAATATGTGTGTGTGCGCCGTTACTTTTTAAATCCTGCTGAAGTTCCCCCTGACAAGGAAAGAGGGAGAGAAGAAGAGAGAAAGAGAGACTTCCTCTGCAGCGCAGGTTGAGGCAGGCCCACAGCTGTAGCGTTCTTCTCTCCCTGACAGGCGCTGCGGGCGCATGCAGGAGTCAAGTCCTGACAAACATCAGGCCTTAAACAAGCACTGTTTGGCGCCTCTGGTCTTGTCTTCTTCATTCCTGACAAGTCATGTCATGCCTGGAGCGTCTTCCAAACCTGTTTTAAATCAACAATAATCCAAAAGAGCTGATTTTTCCCTCCCCTCCGTTCCCCTCTTTCCTCCTTTTCCTGCTTTTTGAGAAGCAAGAAGCGAAGAAACCGCTTCTTTATTTAAATAAATTGAACGTTTTAGAGGACCGTTTCCATCCAAAGAGAGGAACGTCTGCCGGTCGTCAGCAGAACTTATCTTGGCCAACCAATCTTGTGATGACACGCGTCCTGAAGCTAACCTGTACGCTGCCCTGTGGCCGCTCGTAGTCTGAGGATCCAATACACATCACTCTCCTGATCAATTAGATGTGTATTAATTTAGGAGAAAAGGTAAAACTGTTCGTATTGCTTAAAATTATTTCCAAAATCCATTTTTGTAGCTCAACTGTTTAGTGGGTCTGTAAAGTAGCATATTCTATGAAGTTGTTTGGTGTTTTAAAGTTTTTGAAACAGGTCGTTGTTGAAAATAATTTATTTTCAATCAACTTACCTGGTTAAATAAAGGTGATATAAAAATGTTTTAAAATCTGGTTTAAGCAACTAACTGGCAGGGAAACAATTGAAACACTGCAAAAACAAACTCTCACCAAGTATTCTGGTGTAGTTTCTAGTTCAAGTGTCTTAGTTCACTTGAAATAAGACAAAACTAATTCACTAATTCATTTTCTGCAAAATGTAGGAGCTTGTTTTATGTCAATAATTCTTTGTTTTGGTGAAAAAGTGCCAGTTATTCCATGTTACAAGTTAAATAATCTGCCAGTGGAAATAGCCCTTTATTATCAATATTAAGGAATTATTGACTCAAAATAAAATCATATCTTTCTGAAAGGTTATTTGTAAGTTGGTTTTGTCTAATTTCAAGTGCACAAAGATACTTAAACTAGAAACTACATTAAAATACGTGGTGTAGTTTACTTCTCTTTATCTTCTAGTTGTCCAGCTAATATTTTGTGTTTTTGATGTATAAAGTGTAGAAAAAAAACAATAATATTTGTTAAAAAAGTGTTTTTTTTTAAAGGAAGTATATTCCGAGTAAAAAAACAGCGAAACAAAGTCGCGCAACACCAAGCTCAAAGAAAAAAAAAAAAACGACTCTGGTAATTGTAGCTGTAGAAGAATGTGCTTTTCCATGACGATCATGGAGGGATCCCAAAGCTGTCATAAAACCTTTCCAACTCTGCCTTGGAAAAAAAAAAAAAAAAAAAAAAAAAAAATTTCCCCCTACACTTTTTTTCCCCATCTGCAGCTCTCAGGGCTCGTCGCTCTCCGCGCGATGGGCAAGTCGCAACAGGTTCGTTGACACAAACAAGTCTCGGCCCAATTTCGTGAGGCGTGGGACGGGCCCGCAGATGTTCCAGGGGCAAGCTGCGTCTTGCTGCCTTTCGCTGGAACACTCGTCTCTTTGAGCATTCACAGCCTGTCCTCCTCCTCCTCCTGCGGCGCAATGTGAGATGCAGCCATCAAGCTTAACTCTCCTCAAAAAGACAGAGCCCTCTGCGAGAGCACAGGGTTCAGGAAAGAGGCACACGGTATTTACACAAGTATTACCTACAGGCCGTCAATCCATTACTGTAATCCCCCCCTGAGCTCCGCGGCGGCCCACCGATAGCCCGGACCATGGCCACTTTCTGACGGCGGTGGATAATACAGACGGCAAACACCACCAATCTTTCGCCCTGACAATGGTCGCCTCATTTGCTACACTCCATTAATTCACAAAAAAAAGGAGATAAAACTGCGTATTTGTTTGACCTTTAATCTGACCCATTAGGTCAGAGGCCGCCAGCGGGGGGGAAACCATGTGGGAGACATTCTGGGAAGGGTTGACGTGTTGTGTGTATGTATTCATGTGTGTGTGTCACACTCATCCTAGACAGGAAGAGGTTAAGGTGTGGGTTAGGGATTAGGTGTGTCTCCGTAAGAACAGTCATCAAAAAGTACAGTACACAGTCCATTAAGTCCCGTGGAAGATCCCACAGGTCTTCAAAAAAAAAAAAAAAACGAAAAGAAAGAAGAAGAAAAAAGGGGCATTAGTGGATCTGTGCAGCGCCGGTGACATCTTCGGTGGCTCTCTGCCATCCGTCCGTCAGTCCAGCCGTTGAGCTATCGGGCTGAGATTAAGGAGAGCTTTGAAGCAGAGCTCCTGAGATCAGGCGAGGGAGGCTCCTTTAAGACGAGAAGCAACGCTGTAATCGCTCGTCTTTTAGGACGAGGCTGAAAAAAAGGACTCCCTGTGAGGCCAAGGAGGGATAAAAAAAAAAAATCAGCCCAACAAAAAAAATATATAATTATGTGAAGCAGAGCTGTCACGGCTGATGAATGTCATCAGTCCCATTAGGATTAAGATTAGGGTTGAAAGCTGGCAGGTTTATGATAAAAAAAATAAATAAAAAAAAACAAGAAAAACATGACGACATCTCCGCACCTCTGTAGTGTTAAAACAATATCAAATTTAATAACTTCTAAAAATATTTTTTCAACTAAAAAATTAATTAATTTTTCAGAAAAAAAAGCAAAATCCTGGCTGATTAAGTGTGCACACCCCTAAACTAAATGTTTGATTAATCTTTATTTGTTTTAAGCATTCGCTTTTCTTTCCTCATCTTAAATTTATAACACTTGTCCACTCTACTTGCAGAAACTGAGCATGAATTTCACTGCAGGTGATGATAATTTTCTCTCAGATTTAGCTCTGAACTCCAGTTTAAAGCTTTGATTACCTCCTAGGAAGCCCTGAGCTGGTCATTTGAATGCATGTTTTTCTGTTTATAAAAATCTGTATTTATCATCAGCGTTCCCGCAGAGACCTGAAGGGTTGTGAGCAAAACCAGACAGGAATGTGGAACCGTTCATAACTTCTTTCACTCCGGTTCCATCCAGAAGAGAGCAAGAACACTTCTATGGATTATGGTCCATTTAGTCAGTATGAATATGGTTGTATTTTTATTAATGGTTTATTTTTTTCCCCTCTATTGACATTTTTCTGTCTTCTGCTGTGAATTAGTTCTCAATTTACTTGTTTAAATGGAGGTTAAATAAAAAACACAAAGTCCAGAGCATGCTGGTGCCACCACCGTGCTTCACTGTGGGTGTGGTGTTTTTTTGGTGATGCTCAGTGGTTTTGTGCTGCCTTACTGAACTACATTCTGCAACAAGGTTTTGGGACCAACTCCTGACTGATACATTTGTATAAGGATATTGTTGTAAACATTTGCAAAAATGTAAACTGTGACTTTAGCTAAAAGAATGCAAAATATAAACAACTTTGTTGCAAGATGAAGAAAGGCTTCAACAAGGTGTTCTCTGTAAGTATGTACACAGTTACACAACAAAGTTTTTGCAGCTTTCGTTTTTGTGTTTTTGAGTCCATTTTAAGTTACTTTGTATTTGGTACAATCCCAAAGACTCAACCAAACTTGAAGCATGAAATGCTTTAAGAGTACTAATGGTTTTTGTATAAAAAAACCCCCAATAACTTTTAAATGACATTCATATGCAAATCAGTAAGTACTAGGTCAAGGTGTTTGTTGGAGTGTAACAACATTCAGACCGACCCAACCGGTCTTGCATCATCATGTGACTCTGGGACTCCGGCTGTTTCCCCGCGTGAAGTCAGTGATGGGATGTGTAGTAAAGCAGGCTTCTGGGGCGTGCCTCTTGCCAACCACCTCACAGTTCTACTTCAGACAAACACTTTTGTTTTTGGGGCTGTGAAAATGAGAGGGATGAGTGAGGCGGTGTGGGAATTAGGTGACTGCTGCAATCCCACAGTTGGCGTGGCCGGTGAGTAAGGAGAGCACTCCCTGGGGTTTATACGGGAGGCAGAATAGGTTCAAATCGGTGCAGAAGGAGCTGAGGTTTGAAAATCATGGCTGATGATTCAGGACTCCTTATGTAATCATCCACATGTGTCTCAGAAGGTCCGTGATGCAACCGCAGAGGATTTCACATCCTGACTCTCAACGCCGCTGTCCCGTCCCGATACATCGCCCCAAGCCACGATCTTTACAGGCGTCCGCTAGGGAGCATCGGTGCACCAGCCAGTCAGGCTGTCTGAACAGAGTGGCGCGTAAACAAGCAAACAGGTGGAGTGGTGATGCAACAGCTGCCCCTCAGACCTGTCACACACACAACCAGAGCAGGAGCAGCTGGTTGTGTGGCTTCACTGTCACACGGTGACATCTAGCTGCATCGCCGCACCTGGAGCAACGATTCCGCTTGTTTACGACTTTTGTCAACACAGGTGAACTTTGTTCAACTTTAGGGTGAACTGAGGCCGCTATGTCAACAATAATAATTCAATCTTTCTTTAGGTTTTTATTTTTAAACTCTTTAGTCCAGAACATTCGTGCTCACGGTGTCAGTCTGTGAGTTAAAGTAACACTTTATGATCTACCTATGGTGTGTTTTAAGACAATTGGTTCAATAATGTCAGTACTTAGTATCTACCAGCAGGAGGTCACCTGTTATTTTAGTTTAGTCATAATGAGTTGGTTCAGATGTTTTTGTTGGGATCAGAACCACAATGAATGGAAACAAGATGTAATATGAAGTCTTCATAGCACAATATACAATTAAATTAGAATACACATGAGATTTAAGCATTAATATGATTATTTTCATAGCTACACAAAAAAAAATCATTAAAAGAAATAAACTGATTCACATTAGTACATCAGTATAAGCTAGTTTAACGGTCCAATGAGGAAGTAATGAAGATGGACCGACCTGGAGCTTTCCGGACAGATCTGATATTAATATCTATATTGGTCCAGCCATAGAAAATAACATCCTAGATGGTGTATAAGTGATAATACACCCAGTCCATAAGGACAGATCTATTCAGTCTAATTCTATGATTTGTGCTCAGAGTGACGTCATTCTACATTATTTATTTTACAATACATTTAGGATTCCTAATTGCACTTTCTGAACCATTCGAAGGAAGGTTTGTTGCCGTTTATTTTTACATGTTTGATCAAGTTAGTCAACATATTCAGTTTCAGTTTCCTTATTATTTTACATTGGCTGATATGCTCTGAACTACACCCACTGAACAAATTAAAGATGTGTTGTTTCCATTTGAGCAAGCTTGTGAAGCTGTTGGTTTATTTAAAGGTGCTGTACTGGTACAGAGTTATCAAATAAATTTGTAATTCAGTACTTTTATGTCTGTTTTTTTTTCTGTATTTGCCAATACTAAACTTCAGATATCTGTATTGGTGTTGAAGAAAGTATCCTTAATATTTACTTAAGATTAATATCACTATGTTTCTCTCTTAAACAAGAGAGAAACATAAAACAAAAAAAACAAAAAAAACATTTAAAAGGGAGGAAATGTATGATGAAATGTCTATCTGTCACATATCTGTCACATTTTGTTTGTCACATTGACACAACTGCAATGTGAAAAAAAAGGGGCAAAATGTTTGCCTGGTTCAGAAGAATGACAGAAAATGGAAATAACCAGCAGTCAAGAAACATAAGTAAAGGTTTTAATGTGGACAAAATATTTAACACAGATTCTTTAAATAAGAGTTTGAATCTGTGATTCAATTCTAAGATGGTTTAGAAGCCAAAACTCCAGTGAGTCTCATTGATGACTCAGAAGCCACAACAATAGAAAAGGTAGACGCTGAACGGTGAAGCAGATCAAAGACAAAGGACAACATCTAGATACAAACTGGTGCAGAAAAGAACTTAATGTTTCAGAAATTCAGATTTTTTTTAAATGTTTGATACAAGAATAAGGAACAAAAAATGGAAACTTCTCAAGAACACCATAGTCACAGACCTGAGACTCATTCAAGCATAAAAGATCCCCCAAACCCACCAGAGGAGTGTCAACACATGAGAGCAAACTGCAATTTAAACTGTATCTTTAGGGCTTTTTGTTCAGAGTTTGACACAAAACATATTTTCTCTCCTTTCTCTGTAGAGAGAAGTAGTTTAGGACACATTGATTTTCTGGAATCAGTTTTTAGCTGAAAATCTACAAAAAGACGCTTTGGCTCTCAGGTCCTAAATCCTATTTTTTTACAACCACGACTATCATTCAGGTCATTTCAAAAGGCTCCTGCTAAAGAAACGTCTTACTTAAGATATATTGTATATGTAGACAAAACAATGATTCATTCCTTGAGTTAGGTCCCACTGTTCTGTTTGAGTGATAAAGTGAGGAGCAAAAAAAGACAAACAAAAACTTCTGGAAGAGCTCCAAGACTTAAAAAAAGTTACGTCTGCCAACTTGAACTAAAAATAAATAGCATAAAAATTTGGAGAAAAGCTCATTTTCCTTTGAAGTGAATTGATTTTAACCTGAAAGTTTTACTTTTGAGGACAGGGCTGTAAATGTCTTGGGTGGTGACGCTGTCTGTGGTGAGTGATGCTACCCCCTCCCTTCCTGTCAGCGAGTTAACTAGAAGTGCCTGAGGTTCAGACGTGATTTGAAGCCATACATCTAAAGTGACATTCCTTCCTTGCCAAATGTAATTGTGCAATTCAGGACTTTTAACGTACACCTGAGTCTGCCTAGAGCATCAGGAGTCGGATAAGGAGTTCAAACGTAAAAGGAGAGTTCCTTTAACCTCTAACCTGAAAAACTGCTTCATACAATGACAGCTAGAACATTAAAGCTTTGGTTCCCTTTAGCATCTGATACTGAAAGCTAAAGCTACAAAACTGAAGGATGTGTCAAGAAATACAGTTGTTAAAGAAGATTTTAAGAAAGGAAAAGAGTGAAAAAAGCTCAAATGTTAAGAGTTTGGTTACCGCAGTTATCAGTAACTTACCTGGATTTGCCTCAAACTGAACTGATTGTATTTATGGTTTCGGTGTGTGTGAGCTTTATTACCGCTTTTTTGAAATCGTTTTTGGTTACTGTGTTTGAGTTTGGATTTTTAAAATGTCTTCCAGTTCCAGTGTAAAGCGTTTTGTACAAAATTAAACGTTTACTAGTCATTGAGAAGGTGAACTTATGTCATGATCAGTATTGTCACCTTCCTAAAATACCCAAGTCATTTATTGTCAAAAGATGATTTATGCACAAAACCACTTTTGACAAAAATTAACTTTAGGAAGGTGACAATAAATTACTTGAAAATGGTCTCAAAACAACAATATCGTTTATTGCAATAATTACTGGGACGATTTATCGTCCCGCAGAATATGTTATCGATACAGGCCTACTGATGATTATGATGGAAAATTTGTGTCGTTTTCAAACTGTAACTTTATCAAACCTTGGTGATGCAGGCAGAAACCTTCAGAAGAATAGAGCAAGGTCCCACAGTGAAAACAAAAACAAGAGATGGACGGATGGGACTCTTACCGTCCAGGTGGCAGACTTGGCCGTGCTGGACTGCTGGAAGGACACGTCGAAGGTGTGCGGCCCGGCATAGTCTGTGTTGGAGGGGATGGCCGGTGACGGGGACAGGGCGTCGAAGGTGGAGCTGGGCTGGGCGTAGGGTGACGGGGCGGTCACGCTGTTTGGAGCGTGTTCGTTGTTGTAGGGGCTGGTGGAGGTCGAACCATTGTTCTGCTCCATGCTGTTCAGGAGCCCCAGGTTCGTGTACTGCGACTAGAGAGGAAATGAGCAGAATGATGGAGAGGGAGAACAAAACAAAGGAATGTGGTCAGAAACTACAGTGGATGTTTTTTTTTTGTCTTGTTCATTTCACGACTAAAAAGGGAAGAACTGATGACTCAGGGTTTTCCCCCAGTATATTATCAAAGCCTGGTGGGCCACCAGGCCAAGTGTTGTTCATCTGAAATAGCTTTTTCTGTGGCAGTAACAGTGATAGGTTTACAGTTGACTCAGTGAACTGGGGATCCGCACCAATTGGGTCGTCCCTGCTCCTGCCCGCTGGCCTCACATGGCATTATTTCCTGCTCATGGTGCCTGCTCCTGTACCTTTGAATTTTTGTAACCTATTAAATATTTTTGTCACAAAAACACAGTGGACCGACTTAGTGCCCCTACCACCAGGTAGCAGGTTTTAATGGGGAAACCCTGTTGTTCCTCACAACATAAACAGATCTGACACTGAAGTGGAGAGATTTAGAATAAACAGAAAATTGGGGGGGGGAAAAATTACAAATATGGACTTCATTAAACCCTACAAAAATCAATAGAAAGAATATGGTTAGCCTCATTAATCAGAAATTTTTTATTTTTTTTTAAATCTAAATAATCTATTAAATTATCTCCTCTCCATCGGTCGAACTCTCCCGACAGGAGGAATTCAAATGTCAGCCTTCGGACAGGATGGAGAGTACGCCTGGGTCAGAGCCAGGCCATTCGCCCCATTCCTTTCCATTTATAAATGGCACATTCCTGGACGAGGTGCTGTGTCTCGCTCGTCGGAGGGCCATTAATCTCTCGGTGGGGCCTCTCGTTTATTTCAAGCTGACCACAGCTGTCCGCCTCACACCCACCACGTTGCCAGGTGTTAGTGTTGTGCCAGGTGACGAGCAAAACACACAGAGTGAGAGAGAGCGAGAGAGAGAGAGAGAGAGGGGGAGAGAGAGAGGGAGGGAGGACGTGGTTTATACAACGGATAGCCAAGTAGGGGATTTAGAAATCGATGAGCCGTGTTTATTACTCATGGATCCATGCGCTGTGACTCAGGCAGAGACGAAGGAAAGAGTCAGACTGACACACCTGAAAGAGGTCATCTGAGTAAACCTGGATGTGTTTGAGCAACAGAGGCTCGCTGTTTGGATGAGGGTCACTTAGCCTCCACATCACCCCCTCCGGAAACTATGACAACAGAGTTCATGTGAAGCTTTTCTGCAGGACAATTATGGCGGTCATGCAGGTGTTAGGAGACGAGTGTTTAGTGAATGGAGGACAGAAACTCAGACTGAAAGAAAATCTCCTTCTGTTGGAGATCCTCCAGCTTTTTGGAAACACGCACACACACACACACACACACACACACACACACACACACACACACACACACACACACACCGTCTCACAAAGGACTAAACACACATACGCATTAGGAGGGCTTCAACTCAATAGGCTGCAGAGTCCCTGTGATCTGAAAACAGCAGAAAAATATGCGATCGAACGGTTTCGTTTCAAAGCTAGATACGTTATTAGTGAACCAACCCTTTCTGCATAAATGTAATTAAAAAAAGGGTGGTCCCTGATTGGCTGAGTTTCCTGTTTGGGCGGCGTTTTCCCGTATGTGAGAGTGACTGACGATGATATCAGAGCAATCCCTTTGAACTGTGGTGCAACTCCCATCGAGGCGCTCAGGCAGTGAGATGACACAGCCACCCGTAGCACCTGATGCAGGAGGGCCGGCCATGGGGGATGTGACAGGCACCAATTATCAATCCTGAATTATTCTAAAGAAAGATCAGAAGAGGGGGGAATAAACCTGATGCTGGCCTGAGACCAAACAGATAAAAGCTAAAAAACAGAAAGCAGAGTGTCTGGCACAATCCCAAGCAATCCTTGTCATGGCCCAACTGAATATTAGGATCAAAGATGAGAATCGGCAGACAAACCCATAATTGGGTAGTTAGCAGTCTCACCTGAGCTCATCGGGTTTTCATGTTTAATTGGCTGGAAGTGGGAGATTCAAAAGAAAAAGGGCTTGTGCAAGGCACTTTTTTGCCTCTCTTTGCTTCCTTTAATGAGATCTCATTCCACTAAAATACAGTAACTGGTTAATAACCACTTTAGCAGCTCTTAAAAATTCCTCCCGTTTATGGCCGACAGTGTGCTTGGGCCACTGGGATGTTGGGAGTAAATCAGCAGTCCTGACATCCTCACAGGCCTTTAATAAAGCTGCTGAAGGGTTCGGCTGACTGTTTCAGGTCTGTTTCTGTGTCTGTGATGAACGCTGACTGAGGGGAACTGCTTCAGGATGGCAGGAGGGGAAAAAAGAAAGAGCACTGACCTTTACAGCGATTGCCTGTTCGCTGCAATGTTGGAATCTGAATTATGCACAACACATATCAGGAATACCTGGAATACACTTGGCAGCACTAAATTAGACGGTACTGATAGGGCCAACACATTCCCATTTGGTATGGCATACTAACACATTAAATTACCCTCTGCTCCATTCTGCTGTGTATTTATTGATAAGCCAATGACAGATGCTATTAAAGTATCCATGGCTTTTTTGGAAAACCAAGAGATGCACCGACCAGTTTTCCAATGCAACACTTTGATACATACGTATAAGCTGACTGATGTAAACTTTGTTTTACTTCAATGCGTACATGTAAAGCAGAAAACATGTTGACAATAAAGATGTCCTTTGATAGAAATAAATTTTGAACCAAGCAATGAAAAAAAAATCACAGGCTTAACTTCATCCTGCTCTGATGGTTTTTTTCATCAAACATAACATTTGCAAAATTCAATGCTGAATCAAAGTTGTTTTAAATGTGCTTAAGTTGAAAGCTGTTAGTTTTGATGAGTTTAATGAAGACAAAAAATCTAATCGGATTTAAATACACAAGAAAATTTAACGTTACCAAACTAAAATCAGATATGTCGGCTGTGGCTCGTACTGAGCCAGGTTCTGCTGGAGGTTTCTTCCTGTTAAAGGTGAGTTTTTCCTCTCTACTGTCATCGCTACACGCTCTGTATGAATGGTTGGTCTAATAACTCAAGCATTGTGCTAGTCCAGGAGGAGTGAATGCTGCAAGCCTTCACTCCTCCAGGGTGCAACCTGCTGGGTTTCCTTAGATAGTTATTCCAAGTGGTTTAAAAAAGTTTCTAACTGAGAATGATGTACTGTTTGATAGCTAGAATCAGATGGAATGGGTTGAAATGCTGTGAATTGTCATGCATGTTCAGTATGAGCTACATAAATAAACTAAACTGCACTTTAACTGGCCAGAGCTGAATAGGGATTGTTGGTCCATTACATGTCAAAACTCTAATATTTCTTCCCAAACTTCAACAAGTGCTCTTCTTGGTGTATTTATTGGTCCAGCAGTGATTTTACAACAGACTGGTGGCCTGAGAGACAACAGGAGCCAGAGCAGACCTAGCCTGAGGGGGGAATAACTCCCATTCCAGCCTCTCTGGTGACCCTCCATGCTCCCTGGGCCGGGGTCTAAGAGCATCTGGGGGACTGTGATGAGTGACCACAGGGGTGGGAGGCATTAAAGGCTCAACAGGGTGTGGGTGGGGGCTGGGGGTGTTGAGGTGGGGGCCTGTGTGCAGGTCTATCTGCACCTCATACCTGCTGGGGTGGGCAGAGCAGGTGATTGTATCTACATCAACATACCATTAAAGCAATTAGGAGCCTGGACCAAACAGCAACGCCTGGCCAGCCCTATTCTAATGACCGCAGCGGCTCCCTGGAGACTGGAGACGGGGGCAACCCGATACCCCGTGTGCTGCAGGTACTGAGCTGGACACCACTTAAAGAAGCCCCTCTCCCAGCCCCCTTCACCTCCCACCACCACTTTACAACTTAAAAGACAGGGACGTGACACACCTGCTATCTGCAACCTGCAATCTGAGAATCTATCAACCAGTCAACCTCTGCACTGGTCAGAGGATTGGTGACAGAAAATCGACAGTTTTAGACTAAAGCGGTGATGATGGGAGCCTGAACCCGTTTTTTCTGGTTTTATCTTGTTTGGTAGCGAACATAATGATTAATGAGTGATTTTAAACAACACCTTATAATGTCTATAATGTCTAACTTACAGAAAAAGAGCTACATTTATTTTCGCCCCAGATATTTTGGTCTTCTAAAATGTGTTTTTGCACTAACAATTTGCATGACTTATGTTTATTCTATCAGAGGAATAAAAAAGGAAGAGTTTTATTTTCAAACTGCTCCATAAATGTCCATCGTTACACATCGTCACCTTCCTTAAATGGTCCAAAGCATTTTTTGCCATAATTATTTATTTATTTTTTTTTTTAAATGACTTGACCCATTATTTTTAGGAAAGTGAATATTATTCCCATTTAAATGAAAAGTTTTTTTAAAGTTCTAACAGAACTAAATAGTGTAGGAATGCTGACATTTTGTAAAATGTACAAGAAGCCAATAAATAAAACCTCACGATCTTCATGATTGCTCTCATCTACTTCTGCCATGTTTCCATTTTGATAACCACCATCTGCAGACAAATGTCTGCCCATAAAAGCATCCAACGGTACAACAAACAGCTTTTTGCACCATGTAAAATGCCCGCCTAACAACAACCCGACACAAAGCAAATCACGTCCCCTGACTGAGGCCGTGCCCAGCCAGACAGCAGCCATTTCACAAGAGCGAAAGATTCAAACAGGTTTTCAGGTGTTTACATTCCTCTGCTCTGTCTCTTTGCACAAAGATCCACACAAACATACACTGGTATATAAAAATAAAACCTCTGAGGGGGAAAAAGAAAAAAAATCTTAATGGCGAATAATTTTGTTGGCATCGTTTCCAGATTTTAAGTCATTAGTTCATTTGTCATGTTTTGGTTCAGCCACCAAGAACCAAAAATGATTTTTAAGGATTTAATAAGTCAAACTAAAATAAATAAAAAAGAAGAAGGCCTACACTCTTAACGTGTTTTCAACGATGCTGAGGTCCAACATCTGGAGCTGGACCCGCGGGCCGACTGGCTGGCCTTACCTCGTTGTAGGAGTTGGTGGTCGCTGTCTCCAGGTACAACATGTTGGCGCTGAGGTTGAGCAGAGCTGCTGCTGTTTGCTCCACTGGATCCAGGGTTTCACAAATCTCTCCTTCTCTCTCTGAAAGGAGTGGATGTGCACTACGGATGCAAAGTAGACGAGCGGGAGCTTCTTCAGGGATCTATGGGTAGTTGGTTTATAAGTTCTGGAGGAGAGGGGAGGGGTTTGCAGCTACCTGTCCAATACCTGACTCCACACTCCACACCCATCCCCAGAAGAAGAGCCTTCTGAGTCTACCTGGTAGAGCTTCTCCGAGGTAAACGTTGGAAGAGGAGGGAGGGAATTATTTCGATTTTGTAACTTCAGATCCAGCAGAAGCAAAGTCAGCTGCTGCAAATCAACTTCATTTCGGGATTTTTCTTGATGCTTACGCAGATTAAATATGTTTAACTTAAAGTATGTGTATAAAAAATTCCATTAAGGATATTTATTCCTGTGGATGTTAGACATCTATTGTTTAATTTCCCTCTGGGAATTAAATATTGAATTGCATTAAAGCATAGCAACAAAATACGTTTGTATAAGGGGGATAATGAAGAACATGTAAACATGAGAGTGAAACACAGCAGGCTGCAGACTGGAAGAGAGTAAAGCTTGCATATGAATTGTTCTCCTCTCCATCCTGTAATCAGTCGAGGGGTTGGGGGGCTCTTTGGGAAAACAATGTGGCTCCTGCAGATTGTTTGTATCTACCAGAGATGACTGCAGCAGATCTGTTTTGGAAACATGCATTGTTTCTCAGGTCCTGTACTGGTGATGACAGCAGGATTGCAGCTCTCCAGAATCTCTGGCAATCAAACGCTCGTCATTGGGAGGAATTGACTTCTTTCATTTTCATTTTTGTGAGCTTTACAAGAAAAGGAAATATTTGCAGGACATATTTTATGCATTGCCTCGCAAAGGAATTCACGCTCCTTCAACGTTTCTACTTTTGCATCGCTATATAAATATCAGTGGCAGATTAACAAAGATTAGTGCATAACTGAGAAGTGGAAGGAAGAGAATGAAAGCGCTTAGACTCGCTGTCACAACAAATTTTGTTGGATGACAAATTGTGCCAGTAAACTATAATATTGTTGTTCTGAGTCCATTTTTAAGTGATATATTAATAATGGCATAATAATTCAACCATGCCCTCTCAAGGACCAATAAATATTCATTTTATAAAGAACACAACACTGAATCTGGAAGATATTTTAAATATGCAATAAAAAAATGAAACCATCAGTACAATGGATTATGAACTCTTTCTAAATAAAATTTCAAAAATATTAATCAGATTAGAAATTAACAATCTCATTTCAATTTATTGTGCAATTCATTGATTATTGCAGCAGGCTTACATTGGTTAACAATTTTTTGTGAGCAAAAATCTCAAAATTATGACAAGCATTTATACTTACTCTTACAGAGCGACTGTCTTCAGAGGGCAGCAAATTAGTGAATGGAATCAATCTAAGTCCAAATAATAGATAAATATACATGAATAAAGGTTTGTTAGAGAACATTAGTGAGCAAACAGCATCATGAAGACCGAGGAACTCAGCAGACAGTGAAGTTGTGGGGAAGATTAAATTAGTGAAGTTATAAAACGATATTCCATCTCATTCAGTATTGTCCATCCAATCAACCGTATGAAAACAGAAAGAGCGGCACAACTACAAACCTAACTCTGGAGGAGCGACAGACTCTGAGTCTGAATCTGCTGACTGGACAATAATGTTAGTTGCATTTTATCAAAGTGATGAGCCATTTGAACTTTCCATACAAATGCGAGGTGGAAATCTAACAGAGCACCTTGAATATACCATTCCCTCTATGAAGCACGGTGCTGGCCGCGTCATGCTAGGAGTGCATTTCTTTAGCAGGGACAAGGAAGCTGGACAGAATTAATAGGGGAATGGATTAAATTAAATCTTGAAAGAAGAAAACTTGCTAGAAGCTGAAAAAGACTTGAGACTGAGGGTGAAAGGTGAGCATCCAGCAGGATGACTAAATAAAAACATGTAAAAAACAGTTTTCCTTCCACTTCATATGCACAATGCTGTGTTGGACTACTGAATAAAATTTGAACAAAATATATCACAGTTTGTAGTGGAAACATGAAAAATGAAGAAAGAAATCAAAGGGTCTGTTTGTTTTGTCAGCACTGGGTTGACTGGAAACGCAAGGTTAAGACAACTACTCAGAGACATAGAGAAGAAGCTAGATAATTCAGCTAGTCACATCTGCTAACTCTCTAACATTTATATAAATCAGTGGAAGAGAGAGTTGGAGGTGCCTTTTGCTTCATGTTTTGAATCAGATATTCCTTTGGGTGGGGGGGGGAAATTGCTCACTGTTGATAAAGCAATGCAAATGAAAGTTCCTGATAATTAAAAACGTGAGCAGAAGCTTTCAATTTTTTTCAGGATTTAAATGCGACGAATATTTTGGTGTTCAGTTAAACTCTAAAGCCTTTTAAAGAAAAAAAGAAAGATTTTCTTTTATGCTAAAAATGAGATTACAATAAAGAAACAATAAAAATCTGCAGACTGGTATATTCAGCATTAAAAGTTTAAGCTGTAGATTGAGCAGTGGAGTCACACAGCGCCTAGAGAGCAGAGCGGTCAGTGGGACACAAATCACACGCATTGCTGCACAGCCAGCGGGGCAGACGCTCTGGTCATGTGGGCTGAGTGATTTGAAGCTATCTGAAAACCTAAGCAGACCTATGATGTGAATTTAGCGTCTCCTATTAAGCAACCACACCCTGTTCAGAGCCAGAGGCTACAGGCCTGCAGGTCAGCCTGATACAAAAGGGAAAAATCAACACTTGAAAGAGCTCAATCCAGAGGGCCGAGCCGACGCTTTGGAGGGAGACAACTAGCTTAGCTAAACAAACTTCTAATTAAGCTGAAACAACACAGACTTGTAAAATGCAGTTAGAGTACCTGGTGTTTGTTGCAGAAAACAGTGGCTTCATTCATGCTGCCGGACCTTTAGCTGTCTGATTTAATCTGAGGTGCTTTGTTCTGCATAATGTACCACAAGACAAGTCACCATTCAACCATACCTTAAGCTTTGAATTAGATCACATTTATATATATTTATACGTGTAATAAACAGTAAGATATTAAAGGTCAGCGTAAACGGCGCAAAATGAAATGCAACAGTGTGAAAGGATGTATGGTTATATAGGATCTGCAGGGGGATCAGCAAATCCAGGGGCTCAGACAAAAGAGGCTTTTCTAAAGTTTTTTTCCTCTTTAAGAGCCTGTTCCTAAAGTCGGCCAGATTAGTTTAGTATCAGGTGTCAAGCTGCAGTGTCTGGGTAGGCACAGACACCTGACCTAAACACACAGCAAGCTCTCATCCCGACTGACAGACGCAAGCGCTCAATGGAGCATCACCTGGGTGGCGATCCTTCAAATCAGCTCTTCCATTTAAATCTGCTTTAGAGCAGCGGTTTCCCTGTAATCTGTTGGCTAAAAATAAAACACAGTTTGGTTTATTAGAGAGCAAAATCTGCATTTGTTTGACCTCTGTGACAAGGAAGACTGTTAGTGTAAATCCCTTAAAAACTGGACAAATTGACCATAAACCTCACAAATTAGTCTTTGCTGTCTAAAGACTCTACAAAACAAAAAGAAAAAAATAAACAGAAGAAAGAAGGATGGAGTCAAACCAGAGACATTATTCAACTTCCGCTGATGATTGGCAAGTCAAATCCTGAAAAAACACGTAGAAAATGAAGACTTCTCATTGGTCTATGTCGAGATAATGGACTAATAGTGATGAATCAACAACTGAAATAATTGTCAACTAATTTAATAAACGATAAATCATTAACTGGAGTATAGAGACTCAAAAAAAATATAAATAAAACGTTCTTTGTCTGAAAATATATTCTACCCAAAACTTCAAGCGGTAATTTTAGCTTCACTTGGTTCAAATTCTGTAAAAAAATAAATAAATAAATTTTTAAAAAAAAATCTATCCAATTATTAACTGGTTAATCCAAAAACTAGACCAGCCCTACACATGTTGATGTTAGGATTGGTAGCAAACATGCATTCTTGATCATTTTCTACAGATGATCAAGCATTTACTAAAGGAACACTGTTTCTGCATTTTAAACAAAATGTTTATCTTACTATTCAAAAAATATATACTTTTTTATTTGCATCTATTGATGTATTTCTAATGTGTAAAAAAGGCTGGAGTGGAGAAATGAAATATCTGCAGAAAGTGTTTTTATACGATTAATCGTCAGAATAATCAATTAGTAAAATAACTGTTAATTGCAGCCCTAAAAGAGATCAATCAAAAGTATGAACTTTGCTATATTTGTAGTAAATGTTAGGAAAATTGCCTTTGAATCATAAATGTTTTGAACATTTATGCAGAAGGAACACTTGCTGGATACAAATTCATAAAACAATATGTACTTGAGCCTTTAAATATCCTCCGGTTACTTTCTTCACATTTTAAAAAAGTTCATTTTAGAAAATAAGTGACAGGACTGTTCTGTTCTGAGAAGATCTTATGACAAACAGCTGCGCCTTAAAAGCACCTCTTCACACGCCGGAGGCAAACTGGCGGAGCATTAAAACTCTCCATCATGTTCTGTTCCTAATCCAGGTTAAACGTCAAGCTGTGCTCCACGATGCTTTCATAATATCAAAATTAAGGTGGTTGGCCTCGTTTCTATTTTCCCAGGTAAAATGTAGGAAAAAAACTCAAACAGCTAAGGAAGAGTGAATAGAAATGTATCAGTAGCTTTCACCATTAGTTTATACTGCTAGGATAAGAGCTGCGCTTTGTTCAGTTTTATAAATGGCGTAGAAAACGTTCCTGCGCTCCGGCTCAGAGCGAGGGGGGAGGCGGCGCGGCAGAGGTGTGGCCAAACAGCACAAACCCCAACACAAACATGTAATTAGATCTATGGGACGCCGTGTGTCGATTGAGCTACTCCGCGGTGAAGCCGTTTAAACTCTGACCTGTGACAGAAGAGGACCTCATTCTGTCAGCTTAGCCGCTGCATCTTCCACGCACAGCTGATCAGAGCTTTATCTCTTGGTTAAATCAGCTGTTTGGGCCGGGACAGAGCCTCTCTCCAGCCTCTATTCCTGCTACATTCCTCATGTTATTCAATCTTCTCCTCCACCCCCCACCACCACCTTCTCTGTTCCGACCCCCACCTCTACCTGGAGAAGCACTGATAGATGGGAGCGGAGACCTCTGCAGGAGAGGCAGGTGCTGTGGTAAATTCTTGCCCTGAAGCTATAGAAAAGAAAATCCAGAATAAAAAGGAATTTCAGATTAAACACAAACCCTACAACACAAATAGTTTCCCACCCCGGGGTGTTTGAGCGGCATAAGAGTGGAGAGACAGAGATTTAAAAAAAGGGGGCACACCTTTTCATGAGTGGAAGACGAAGCGGGATAAGGTGAGGTCGGGTTTGCCCACCGCAGCTTTTAATCACAGCAGACTTGATAATAACAGCCGTGGCTTGGTGACTGGCAGGCTGCCACGGATGCTCCCTAAGTTGCTGGCGTGCCAATCACTGAGCCACACCCCTCTTTTGGAGTGGAGGAAAGTGGGTGGTGGGGCCATTAATCACCGGTTCAAGAGAGCACACGCCCCCTTGGGGGATGCACAGGGGTAACATCACTCAGCTCCTTAAACAGAAATTTTATTTGCTGTGTTTTTTTTTCCTTCTCCCTCTCTGGCTGGACAACGACATTCCAACACAGGGAGGGGAAAACACACACCATCTCTAAGCAGCAAAACCGACAAGTAAATGTCTCTCATTAAAGGTCAACCGCAGGCGAGATCATGTAGCGCATCCTTTATTAAATAATTATAGGACATCTAAATATGTCCTATAATAACTTATGTTTTCATCAATTTAGTTGAAACTAAACCTGTAAGAATAGTAATATTTCTCTATAAGTGAAAGTGTCTCTATTCGTATGGGATTCATTTTTTCAAGGGATGCACCGATCCACTTCCAATACCGTTAAAGATATCTTTGGTTTAGTATCGGTTGATACCGATCCAATACAGAAAAACAGTGTTGAATTGAATTAAAAAGTTTCTCTCTCAGAAACTGAGACATAAATGTAGTGAATTACGAATTTATTTCCTAACTTTGCACCAGTACAGCACATTTAAATACATCAACAGCTTCACAAGCTTGGCTAAACATGTAAAAACAACTTTAATTTGTTCAGTCAGTGCAATTAGAAGTAAAACAGCCAATGGAAAATAAATAATAAAGAAACTGATTAAAAAAAAAAACCATTGGGTTTGTTCCTTTGTTCAACCTTGCAAAAAAACTGCAACAAACCGTCTTTCAAATGGTTCAGAAAGGGCAAATATGACTTCTAGATATAATGTAAAATACGTAAATAATCACTTACGTTGCTCAGAGCACAAAGCATAGAACTAGACTGAATAGATCAGCCCTTATGGATCGGACAGATTGTCAAGATACCTGATCAAGAATTTGTTTCAATGTTGAGACCAATACAGATATTAATATTGGATTGGTGTATCTCTAGTTTTATGAAGCAACTACATACTACTTATAATAATTCAATAGTAATGTAATGTTGTTGACTGTGTGTTCAAGTATATGACTTTGTATTTTGGGTTTTTTATGATGTAAAGCACTTTGAAAGGCCTTGCTGCTGAAAGTTGCTACACAAATAACATTTGGCTGGTTGATTGATAGAATGATTGTCTGTGTTGTTGATCCTGTGTGAATGCAACATGTAAAAAGCAGACATTGGGGAGTCGTTTATTTATTATTTGCTTATTCTGTGCAAATAGGGACAAAGTCTACTAACTTACTGTGATTTGAAAAGAAAAAAAACTTTTTCACATTTTGTCATATTTTTGGTTATAAAACCAAAAATATCAATGTACTTTGTTGGAATTTGAGCTCAAACTAGCACAAAGTTGTGCAAAGTGAATAGTGTAAATCAGAAGGAAAATTATACAGTTTTCAAAATTCTTTCAAAGTAAGATCTGGAAAAAAGTCCTGGCTGCAAATTGAGGATTGTTGTTCTGATGAGCGCCAGTAATGAGTGTTTTCTGACAGGTTTTCTTCCAGGATCGCTCTGAATTAACGTCACATCAAGTCTGACCAGCTTCAGTGCTCTTGTGGAAGCATCTCTACAGCATGATGCAGCCACCACCATGTTTCACTGTGGAGACTTTGACAACTAAAATGAGATCTAAATGGATTTCATCCTTCAACAACACTATCAGGGTTTCTCTAGGTTTCACCATCTCAAATTTAAGATATTTTTAAGACCATTATGATGGACATTTAAAACCTGCATCTCCACAGAAATGTGGAACTTTGTCCCGCCAACTGGTGATAAATTTCCAATTAACCATGATGGGAGCAAACAAAAAGCTAGCTAGCTAGAAAGGGTAAGTTTGTGTTTGCTAGTCTCAGACTATAATATGGTTGCTTGAAACAACCTAAATCATGTTAATGGAAATTGAATTTATTTTAACTTATCATGCAATTAATTGATTTATTGCTTATTGCGACAGGCCTAGTCGTACCATACTCTTAAATACTTAGTTACTTTTGTTCAAAGCTTGTGATGTTGTTTTATAATCTACCCCGTTTTAAACTTCTCCACAGCGTTATCCCTGACCCGTCTGCTGGTCTTCATGATGCTTTTTGTTCACTTATATTCTCTAACAAATCTCTGAGGACTTCACAGAGCAGCTGCATTTATACTGAGATTAAATCACACACAGGAGGACTCTGTATGCTAATCATGTGACTTGTAAGGGAAATATGCTGCACTTGTTTATTTTTAGAATGTCATAAGCATATCATATAGACCCCTTACTACACAAACACTTGTTAGATTTTTATTTGTTAAAATCTTTGAAATTTTAACAAATTGTGAAATTCACTTTCCTTTTGGTTCTCCTTCACAGTTATCCAGTACATTATGTAGGGTGCTAAACTGCAGTTTGTGTTTGTAACTTAACAAAATGTGAAAAGGTTAAGAGTATAAATACCTTTGCAAGGCACTGTATACATTAAGGCTTCATGTGTGACAAGGACAGACAAAGAAAGAAACAATGAAAATGTAAAATTTAAACAGTTTTTAAATGTATTTCTTTTAAATGAAAAGATATTATGCTTAAAGTGACAAGCGTTAATAAAGCCTAGTTTGATTTTCAGACTGGAGGGGATCATGTGACAATCTAAGTGCCCATCCAACCATGAACGCGGTTTGTGATCTACTGTTCTCAGGAGCCGGGGGGCCACCCAGGTTAAACGCAGCTCAGTCTAGATGAGATAAAATCCTTCCTGACAACATCTCTGACGGTCAGATAAACCGGCTTTCTCACAGCTCAGCTCAGATCCTCATTTACACAACTGGGCCCAAAGAAATTCCACTGCTAACATGAACATTGAAAGCAGAAAGAGCTTTAGCATTGAAAGTTCTAGTGAGGCATACTGAAAGTGATTTCTGATGGTGGGTAAAGAGACAGACGTTACACTGTTTATGTGGCTGATGGCGTCACAGCCTGAAAGCTACAGAATGTTACTTTCATAAAAATATATATATATGTTTTACATACTTGTTATAGTCATTATGTTGTGACAGTATAATTTAAAACAGATAATTTATGATCAAATACACAGCTGCATCAGAAACAACCAATTTGAGTCAGGAGGAGTGTGCTGCGCTGTCAATCACCCTTGTGTACGCCCTCCAACTTGCTCTCTTCTAGGCTACAGCATAGCCTACTACAAATGCTAAAGCTAGTTAGCACAGCCACAAATGACAGTGGATATACAGTTTTCCTGGAACAGTAAGTTATTTCTCCACCATTAGCACATTGAGCAGCACATGCATGAGCTTGATTGACAGTGATACAACCCTGGCTCTGATTGGTGGATTTTGATCAGGAGTGGTGGATTTTCTCAGATGCCAATAGTAGCACTGGAAGGAGGTGGGGGAGATCAAATTTTCACAGATTGTCTGTTTCATACCAAACTGTCACAACATGGTGACAGTTTGAAGATGTAAAAAATATTTTGTAAAAGTTCAAACTGCAGCTTTAAGAGATCCAAAAATAGATTTGAACACTGCTGCTGTTGTTGTATCCTATTGGAAAAATCACCTGATTTGCTGCAGTGCATATTTAAAATTGTAGTAGTTTTTTTTTTTGTTTGTTTTTTTTTTCATTATTGCTGCTTTTCTACATCTCTCAGTCAAATAATCTCAGACAGCAGGTACAGAGTCAAAAATAGCTAAACTCATTCCTGTGAAATCAACATACTCACAGAAACCATGTCGTCTGGCTCATGCATCGTTATGCAGTCCATACTGATCTGAATGGTGTTCCCCGCTGAGCCATCAGTCGGACTCTCGGTGAAGTTGAGCTCAATGGGCTGGACTGAATGGATGGCAGACCTTAGCAAGACAAAAACAAGAACACTGTTCATGGGCATTTATTTTTAAAAGTCACTTTCAGTCACCAATTCCCATGGATAATTCAGATGTTTTCTTGTTGTTGTTTTTTTATAATATTCACTCACTGGTCCAGCATATCAAACAACTGGTTAAACACATCCTGACTGAAGAAGTCAGCCGTCTGTCCCGGCTGGCTCATAGTAGTAAATAATGAGCCTTCTCTCCAGGACAGCAGAGATGACGGGTCCCTGAGTCTGCAAAGAGAGACATCTTTGTCAGTCAGTTATCTTACAACTATCAATTCTGTAAACAGGTTTTGTAAAGCGATTTAATTTGTAGTTTTTATTTATTTATTTTTATTTATTTATTTATTTATTTTTAAAAAGGTGTGCAGTCAGCAAACAGAGTCAGAGTTGATGTGCAGGGTTGAGATGTGGCCACCCAGTCAGGGGGAAGAAAAGAAGGAGGAGTCCTGCTGGCAGCCATTCTTGAAGTCACATCCATTGTGAAGAAGTCAGCCTGCATAATGCTGAATATTTGTACTACACATAATGGTGATTATGCACCATTCAGACAGAGGCACTTTGACCTGCTCCCCTGAAACATTACACCTGCCGCAGAGCCCGGCACCACTATTGTTCCTGCTGGAAGCGGCGCACGCGCTGCAGTCTGAGGCGAGCGGAATTCCCCCCATGGTCTATGCGATAGCGCTGCCACCGCTTCTGGTATGCGTGTGCAGCCGGACGAGCCCGAGAAGTGGGCTGACGGGGGCAGCCGTGATCCGAAGCTGGCACTATTTTAGGTTTTGGAATTCCCCAACGCTGTGTGATGAAGGATATTAATACCTGACTTAAGAAACACAGGCATATCTAATGAAGCAAAAAATTCTAATTATCCGCCAGACACCCACGGGGGACTGTAGAGTTTCAGATGAGGGATTACGTTTCAGCTTGCAATGTCAAAAAAAAGAATAATAATAATAATAATAATAATAATAATAATACTGCGGGTGGGATGTTTTTGTTTTTGTCCTGCTGATGAGTAAGCCCTTCAGTGTCACACTTTTGTAGTTGGAGAACAAGTTTGAAGCTTGAGTTTATTAAGTGCACTGACAATTAGAAACTCCACAGTGCTTTGGGTTTAAGCCTGAAAGGACTTCAAATTGGATTCAGCAGTTCGGTAAACGTCTCCTCAGCTGGTTTTATTTAGCAACCTGAACCACCGCACATGAGTTCTGTCAATAAATACACATATTATTATTGAAAGCTCAATAACAACACCTCACAACACTAATCTGTGGCATCTTTTTTCTGTTTATGAAAATACAAAAGGAAGCAAATTTTGTGTTCTCACAAACCATGTACATAATTAAAACTACAGCAGTAAAGGCTAGTGTGAATGGGATAGTGCTACACTGTTTAAAGATTCACTAAAACAGAGATTTTAATGAGAAAAGGTTTAAATCCATTTGTAAAAGTTCAAAAATGAGAAATTTTGAACAGTATTTTGACACCTGTTAACTAAAATCAAGCTCAGCTGTGAAAACCATGCTTCCACACAAGATTAAATTAGTTCACTTCATTTTAATGCCATGACTAAATTGGCTAATGGTTGTATTGGCTGTGTCATTTCCATGTTTAAATTGTGTATTTATCTTTTTGGACTCACTCTAGTTAGCTTTCCCCCCCCCAATTCAGTTAGTTTTATTAATTTCTGATACCTATTTATTGATTAACTGGGCTTGTAACGGGACCAGAGTAACTAATTTAGTTCCATCTGGTGTTTTTAACACGTCTGAAATAAACATGTTGAGTAATAGATTAATAGAAACTTGGTAATTTGTGACAAATTGCTTCTACTTTTGGATATAGATTTTTACTTTTTTCAATGACCATGAGTTTTATTAATAAGATTTAGTTTTTTGTGAACACTGTTTAATTTACAACTGTCAGCTTTCCAGTACTTTTGACTTAAATGGTCACAATTCTGACTGTAGGAGAGATTCTTATTATGCATTGGAACATGGGAAATGTTTTTGTATTTAGAAGGAAACTAGCCTTAAGACTTTGGCATTTTCCAACAAGTCTTTCATCCCCTTCCACCCATGTCCTTTTAGATACTTTCCACCACATTTATGACACCTGGTGTAAAGTGGTCTGGATTAAAACAAACAAAAAAGAGACATATTTTTGACTGAGCTTTAATTAATACAATAAGGGTTTCTCAATAATACACTGTGTGCTAAATAATCTGGATTTATTCTACTATCTGTGTTTTTTTTTAAAGCAGAAGTTTTATAGAAAGTGTTAAGAAAACATCGCCTAGCATGTGACTCTTTCTGATAAAGTACTACTTTTTATTACATTTTGTAAATTAATTGTGGAGCCATTCAGCTTAAATTATAACTTAAGCTGAAATAGGTTATATTTTAGAGACAAAATAAGTGAAGTCTTCCTTTAAAAAACGGGCGACATAGTTCGTGAATTAGTCAATGAATGTGCTTAAAACAACTTTTCTTTGACGTGCAAGCTAGGACAACTAATATTAAACTAAACTTTTATTCCACTGGGTGTATTAGCATATGTTTGACGAAAAGCTACATTTACCTTCAGCAAGTGCTTTATCCACCAGAATACCATAAATATTACAAAAAGCCGCTCGGGTTTTCTCACTAATAAGCTAATTGCACATGACAAGACTAGCATATATTCGGCTATCTCAGAAACTCTTTAAGCTAACCGCGCTAATATTAAAACATATAAATATCCTAAATTTTTCCCCTTAATTGCACAAAATGAGGAGTTCGTGTAACTTTGACGTATTTTTTCAAACTACGGTCATGAAATTACCTGTAATGAAATATGCAATGCAACGAACGGCCAGTGTTTTCGTAGACGTCCTTGAGGCCTCACTGATTAGTGTGCTAATATTAAAATATCGCGAGATGAATATATGTCGCGATATATACCAGTTAACAGCTTAGCTGAACAGCAGATAGAGAACCTGTGACATGTCTGTTTGACAAATGGAGCAGATAAAGGTGTGTTTTTACCAGGGCTTTAATTGTGTTAAGCTCTTTTTAAGTGTAGCTTTAATCCTCGGTCTTTTATGTCAAACTAGTTTAACAGTCATCTCATTATTCTGTATAAAACTCTAATCTTTCTCCTTCAGCATTTTATTTTGACCAGATAGTCCAGACCAGTTAAAGTAGAGCGTCAGGTTTATAGTGAGAAAAACAACCTTGAATACATTTTTAAATTATTCACATCATACATCAACAGGTCAAGCTTACTCACGTGTGGCTTGCTCACTTTTTGTAATCTAGTTTCTGATTTATCATAACAGTACATATAATACTACTGCAACAATGTCAGTCTTCAGACTAGGGTATACAAATTTTCCATTCACACTTCAACATTTAAATCAACAAGTTTTAAAAATTCACCCCTTTAAAAAAGAGGAAAAAAATAACAATAACTGAACTTGGAAAAATGACATTTTACAAAGAACAATGTTGTTTTATGCAGATACACATGGCATAAAGTAATTCCATCTCTTTCTTTTAGGGTTTATTCCAATAATTTTCTCTTTTGCTTCTCTTTATTTCATGTAACAATTTATTTTTGCTCCACTGGTTTGGAGGGTATTATCCCTTTTTCTCGCAGTTGGTTTCTGTGCGTTTGTGGTGTCAGGTTACTCAGAGAGTTTTTCAGGTAGCCAGAGGCAAAGGCTGTTCAGCATCCACTTAAACACAGCGCAGCGCCTCCAGACGAGACAGGGCCAGAGGTCATCGCTAAACAGGGACGGCCATTGTCTCTTGGCAGGTTGGGCACAGCGGCCGATGAAAATGCAATCAAAACAAACAGCCCGGGCTATCGGGGCCCCTTCTCCAGTGTCGTTATTAATCACTTTTCAAAGGCTTTAAGAACCGTCTCCCCCCCTCATCCATCAGACCCGACTGGAAGAGGGACATGACTGCAAAACAATAGAAAGCCCCAGTGCCCCTTCTCTTATCCCCTTACTTTTAGGGAGACGAAACAGTTAAATGGTAGTGAAAACATGGCGATTTGTTCATTAGAGGGAGAGAATAGACACTTGTAGAGAAAAATTTAACCACAAAAAAATTAAGGCTACTAAGTTTTTCATTCACAAAGACAGTTTGAAGAGCCACTGATCACAGCTTTACTAAGAAAAAACTAAGAGAAGATTTTCTTTGGTCTTTTTTTTATACACGAAATTTAAAAGGCTGTGAGGACATTCTCTATTTCCATAGAAACAAGAAACAAACTGCTGGAATAAGCCTTCTGGTGTAGATTTGGTAAGAAAAGATGAACAGATCGATAAGGATGTAGATCTGGAAATAAACTGAAAAAGATGAAGGGATTTAAACTCTTGAGATGTTGATGAATTTGTAATGATTTACTGCACTTCTAATCACTAGACTTAGATCACTGAGCTAATGTATTCCAGCATGTGTTCAATTTCCACCCGAGTGGAAATTGAAATTGAATTTGTTTTCTATTTAGATTTATACTGTTTGGCTTGTTTTATATGTTTTTTCCCTTTGTGTTCTCAGTGTTTTTACTCTTTTATATTTCTAATCAATGTTATACCTAGATCAGCTCCTTACCTTTTATTAAAAGTAAAATAGATAAATACATACATTTTTCAGTAATTGATTTTATATCAATATAAATTTACTGATATAAAATCAGTAATTGATATAAATAACTGCTCTTTATGTTTTGTTTTTTACCAGTGTTCTTTATTGTTTTTCTTTTTTTAACCTGTTTTATTATTATTATTATTTTATTTTTTTTACTTTAACCTATTTTCTTCATTTTCCCATCAAAGTTATTTAATTCTTTTGCATTGTTTTTTGTTGGGGTTTGTTTTTCTGGAAATGTATAATCTTTTTCCGTAAGTAGTAGCATGTAGCTACTTCCAGATTTTCAGAATAATACGATTTAAGTTACATTTTGAGCAGTTTAATTTACCTATATAGCACTGAGACGAGCAAATGTCAAGGTAAAGAAGTCCAACTCATAACCGGCCCAGTTCATATAAGCACAATCCAATCATATAGGCAGATTTAAATTCAAAATGCATATCAATTAATTTAGGGCACCCAAATTCAGGTGATAAAATAATACCAGTTTAATGCCAAAAATGCACTTAATTTCTCATCACACAACTGTAAAGTTACCATAATATGACATGTCATCATAATCATCACCTTGGTAAATAAAGCTGTCAAAGGCTTTCATGGATTGAGAAAAACAGGGATCAGTCTGGGTCACCCACTGACCGAGAAGCCCCCTTATTAAAAACTCTTTTTTTTTTTTACATGAACTTCATAGTTTTAATCCTCTTTAAATAATTCATCAGATGAAGATCCTTGGGTACGGTCTTGTGTCTGCTATCAGCCCTAAATACCTCTCCACACTATCACTGTTGCCATAGGTGAGCCACACAAAAATATATCAGGACCAAGCAGCAGCTGAGGATCCGGGCAGACGCCACCGTCGTCAGGGTGCTTTGGACCTCCACACACACTCGGCATCAAACAAAGGACAGGATGTTTCCATTATTAGCAATTAACAGTCTTTTTTTTTTTTTTTTACCCCCAAAAGCAAAGCTATTAAGATAATAGCAATAAGAAGCACCAATTTTCAGTTCATCTGTCATTGTTAATCACAGCCTTTTAAGTATCCGGCTGAACAATCTCATGATATCAAAACTGTTTACGCGAGTACTTACCGACAAAATGGAAACTCTGGGTAATACTGCAAAGCTGCGTAAGGTGAGTTCATGTTGTCATGCCAAACTTCACTTTGAACCAGCTTGTCGTGAGCGCTACGTGAAGAAACACCAGTGCTTGAGCTACAAAACCAAACTTAGCTTACAGCAAAAGCAAATGACCTCCACAGACATTAATAGATTACAACTAAAGAGGCCTCGGTTAAAGTGCCGGGGGGTACAGTGCAGAGTGGGGAAAGTTTCAGAGATGTTTTGAATTTAGGTATTTTTTTTCTTAGGCTGCTGCGCTGATAGGAGGGGCCTTGGCCGACCCGCTGACCAATCCCCTGCTACAGTTGTACAAGATATCACTCACTCTCTGTTGCCAGGATATAGATATCAAGCAACTACATTTGACCCCTGTGCCCCCCTCCAACCCAATACACACACACACACAGACAACTACAGCCCCTACATCCTGAAAAGCTCCTTCTCGTCCTCTTCTTTTCCATGTGCTGCTCTGGCCTTGTTCTGACATTTCCACCCAGATTCCAAAGCGGTTTCGGACAGCTGAGAGCAAGTCTGTTACGTCACGCTTTAATTATAGATCCGCCAGCGCTGGAGAGAAAATTAAATATTCTCTCAACTCCATTATTTTGGGATTTCTAAAGTGAGATTCTATGAAAAAAAGGTTATATCTTAGCTACGGTAAATAACTCTTTTGGTGTCTTCATTTAGTATGAATGCAAATTAGTTTGTTCTGAAGGCTGATGGTAAAGACTAGCCAGAGAGGGGCAGAGGTCAAAGCGGACCTCTCTCCGATTTCATAAAATAGTTTATTCTGATGCCATTTTATAAACCCTTAACCGGTTCTCGCATTCGCATTGAGCGTTTATTTACGAGGAAATAGGTGAGTACATGCACAGGAAATGGAAGTTGGAGGTGGTGTGTCATCATTAACCTTCCTATGTCAAGCAAGTAATGTGAACGGAACAAGCAAAGTTCTGTTCATATATGTTCATATATATATATATATATATATATAAGCGAAGATAACAATTTAAAGGTTTACAAATGCATTTTCCTTAACTGCAATGACAGTTTGAGAGTTGAGTTGTTTTGAGTCAGGAAAAGTTCTCTTTGCTCTTTGTCCCCCTTGGACTGGGGGCACCTCGCAGAATAATTTGAACTAAATAAAAGTGAAAAGACAAAGTCCTGCTGGTGGGAAGGCAATAACTGCTTCTTTCTTCTGAACTGTCCCTTTAAATAGAAGCACCTTTAATCATGTGCCAAATCAGTGAAGAGAGTTAGAGTTGAAAACAACATAAATCAGCAAAAATGTTACATTACTTGTCCTCTCCAATGCCTTGTCAGTTTAAAGTAACTATTAAAACAAAACATAAGAATAATTTGTTTTTAAGCTCGAGTATTTGTTGCTTTGGTCTCCATTAACTGCTATGTAGGCAGATACCGTGCCAAATCCCTGAACCCACTTCCCCTGGTCCGGACAGTATGGCGATGTAAACCTAGACGTCTTGTGTGGTTTTCGGAAATGAACAGCAGATGAGTCAGCATGCTAAAATAAAAAGATAGGGTCACGGAGGGGGAATGATAATAAATAGATGTGGTGTATCCAGGGAACACAAACCTCTAAGCTACTCCCTTGTACTTTTAATAAAGATGTAAAGTGTCAGTCTTACCTCCCGGAGAGCCCAATCTGTACCTGGGAGAAAACACACAGATACAGCAGATCTTGTTAATGTCTGCCGGGCAGAAAGTGTGGTCAGAGTAACGCTGTTCAGTAAATGTACAGTCGTGTTCACACCCAATTAACTCAAGTTTTACTGAGATTTTATGAGATAAACTAACAAAAAGAAATTTTATATTGTGAAAACGGTACATGGCTTTCTATGCTATTTATAAATAAAACTACATGAAAAGAGTTTTGTGCATTTGCACTCAGCCTACATCTAAACAAAAATCAGTGCTGCCAACTGCCTTCATTCTGCGTAATTTAATCTCCAAACAAATACAACAGTTCTTGTAAAGGCATGAAAAGTTTGTTACGAAACATAAGTGAAAAAACAGACAGGAACACAGCAGAGAGATGTAGGGAAGTTTAGATAGACCACTACAGTATATACGAAAGAAAAATAAAATAAAAAATATAATTGTTGCATGTTTTCCCCTCTTCTCTCTCTCTCTGCCCATTTCCTGTCTGGTAACTGTCAATGATGGCCATTAGTGCCAAAAAAAATGATAGTTCAAAAAAGGGAGGTAAATTAGATTATAGAATAATATCCCGATGAACATTTCATGGACCATCATCCAAAAATGGAACAAGTAAAGCACAACCACTAGCCTACCAAGACCTGACCGTCTATCAGGCTGGCAAAGACGGTGACAATCAAAGCAGCTGAAACAGTTTCTGGTAGCTCTGGAGGAGCTGCAGAGAAGCTGTTTGCCATGTAGGTCCACAGCAAACATGAAAAAATAAGTCAGTAAAACTGAACAATCTGGCTACATGTCAAAACAGCATGTGTGGTTGAAAACTAGGTGTATTCTGCTCAAAAACCTCGACCCCAGTTCGTTTGAAGAAAACTCTGGCAGGATTTGAAGGGATGTGTAAACGCCAAGCAGACTGGAGACCGTTCCAAAAGCAGGAAACGGACTAGAGCGCAGGGAATTCTGGGTAAATCCAACCCAAACAGATTCTAGCGCTAGCAGGAGAAATGGCATGTTGTCTTTTGTCAGAGACAAAAGAGAAACCCTATAACCGCCAAAATCCTCCGTCGCTCCATTTTTGTTGACATTTTGTGAAGAATTAAATTGCGCTCAGTGTCTTCTTCAGTACATCTACGTTTTTTGCAGTCTGATAAAATTGTGTTGTTATACCCAAAAGGTTTAAAAGTTCAATAAACCAAAAGAGTCAAATGAGATCAATCTGTCAATAAAACTAGGTCCTGTATGATATAGGGGACCAAAATCAAAAATAGGAAAAAAATCTTAAGTTTTACTAGTTTTTAATTTTTTTAAATTATTTTTATTTATTTCGATTAAAGTTGTTGTTTTAAAAAAAATCTAAGATCTATTAAATAATTGCTTGAAATTGGAGAACAGACCTAATGATTGAAGAATGATCATGATTAATTTTCATTCATTTTGTCTCATTTTGTGACCTCTACACTGTTCTGCACTCCCACAGGTTGTTATGCGGTCCTGACTTCTAACCACGGCAGATATACCACCTGGTTTTCAACACCACATTTTCAAACTGTGGTAAATAAATCCCAACATCTTATTGCTGAACTTCAAAGTAGAATCAAAATGCAAACTTATAGAGAAAAGTATGAATCACAATTTCAGGAGTCATGACCAAATAAAAGATTCTCTTTCATTAAAGAAAACAATATAAAACATATCTGTTGTTCCTCCTACTAAATCTCAAGGGAAATTATATTCAAATTACAAATAATTCATTAAATTTAATTAACAACCAAAATATCACTGTTTTGTGTTGGATATGCATAAGACTACTTGCTCATCCACTTTAAATATTATGCTAAATGTAAACTTTTCTGCTGAATGTATTGGGAGCAGGACAGCAAATTTCTACTGTCATATGTCTTCAAAATACTCTCATCAGAAATGGTCAAACTTACTTTTGTTGTTGGACATTGTTTTTGGAATTGACTTAACCTTTAAGCTTATTTCCCAAATTTTCAAGAGGGTTGACGTTCAAGCCAAAAGGTGAGTGTTAGCATGTTTCCTGAAGCGGTTGGTTGTGTGCTGGGGACAATCGTCCTGCTGGAACCCCTAACCAGGTTTAAGTTTCAACCATATGCCTTTTAATGGTTGAAAAAGGCATATGGAGGTATAATTTATTATACCTCCAATTAAGAAATTGGAGGTATAGTCGTCCATCACTCCCTCCACTTTGTCCAATACATCTGCAACTCAACGGTCATTTCGTGATTCTATGTTTGCTAGCTATTTTTAGGTTTCTTGTCATTGTCTTTATGGCCAAACTGCTCAACTCTTAACACCATCCAATGACAGAAGGTAGTTTACTTGTTCATATGGGCAGCTCCAAATTCCAGTAGAGCTTGAATGTGTCAGTTTTGAAGCCTTGGTTCTTTATTGCTTTGAAACAACCTCCTTGCTTCAAAGCATGTTTACTTTGAAGCAACTTTCTAAAATTACTTGATTCACTTTGGAAAGTGACACTTATTTTCCAGCATCTTCCAATGTATTATAGACTGGAGACTTAGTAGTTTATAGGTTCTCCATTAAAATGAACTTGTTAATTAATTTAATCTGATTTGGGTCAGATAGTTGAAACTTTGACACAGTTGTGAACTTCAGGTGGATGATGATTGAAAATCAATAAATGAAATACCATATACCAGTGGTGCCAAGAAGAACAGTCAAATACCCAGCCTGCATTATGCCAGGAGCAAGTTAAAGGCTACTAAACACATGTGGTCCTTGTACAACTCGGTTAGGAATGTTTATCCAAATATCCATGAAAGTGGATTCACATATTTGAGATTGTAAACCTAATTTGGAACCTATGTGGATCGAAGAAAACCTTCGCTAAAACATCTGTGAACATGTATGCTGTAACTTCATTCCAACCTAGAGAAATAATGGTTCAAATCCATCATTAAAGCTCTGACTTAATGACATCCGTAGCCACGATGAGAGTATTCTGTCACTGTATTTCTCAGATTGTCCACAATCTGCTGTCTTGAATATCATTCATAGCTAACTGAGTCAACAGCTGAATGCTTCTCCGTGGTCACAGCGAGAAATGCTAATCAGCTTGTTCAGCTGCTCTGCTGAAAATCAAAGCCAACTTGTTGCTTACTGGAAATCTACTATAAAAATAAAAAATAAATAAAGTGGCTTGTAAAACTACATGGTACTTTGTCATGTTATGTTTTACGGCAAATTCTCTCTCACAACCTTTTTCATTTGCCCACTTTGACTTCATCTGCCTTTCAACACAACAAGGGCATGCTGACCTCCAGGTGTCATTAAATCTGATATTTACAGTGACATCTGAAACCCTTACATCATTAATTACTCCAAGGCTCAGGCTTCGGGTCGCAGTCACTGACCCCCTATTACTTCATATCAGATGCATGCGTGTGTTTATGGGTTGGCAGCTACGTCAGTGACATCTCTGGTACTGTCATCAGTAGGAGCTCACTTATGTCTAATGTGGTTATTATTCTCACAAGGCTCTGGTTAGGGAGCGCTAAGCTCTTAATCTGCAACTGTATCTGTAGTCGAAAAACACACAGTGGATGGCAAGCGGCCTGTGCAATTTTACAACCCAACATCTTTTCAATTCATTCGAGCGTCTTCGTTGTCCTGAAGGCATTGTGCAGACCCATTCGCACAGCCTCAGAAATTTGCTGGATGCCAGAGAGCAGTTGGCGGAGCAGCTGATGGAGACGGCCCGGCGTTTCGCCGCGCTATAGAGAGCTGTGTTATCCGTGTCAGTCATACACACCGCACCACGGCCCGTTTCTCTCGCGCTGCGTGGGGAGCTATGTGGGCATACTTGTGCGCGTCTGTGTGTATATTCCAGTTGGTGACTAATGCAGGGGAAATCCAGATGAGTCAAAACTACCAGTGTCCGGTGAAGTGTCCGAGAGGCGACAATTTACAGCCTATGGACTAAACTGCCCAGCAACGTATTGTCTGTAACATCCCCGGAAGCATGTCAAAGTGGCAGGAGGATGAGCGGCGCTTTGCAAAAGCTTAAACTTTTAAGCGTTTTGTAGACATAAATAATAAACGTTGCTGTGTTCAATGATGATGACTATGTGGTATTCTAAGCTCTTCAATGACATTTGCACATTGAGCTGTTATTAACGTACTTAAGCGCAGCATTCAACACTGTTTAACATGATATAGTACCGGAGTGACCGGAGAGCTGGGTGGGACCTTCTGGTACAGTACTTGATTGGTTTCAAGTTTTACTTAAAGATCAGGAACTTCTTAGTGTTGGTAGGTAACTTTACATCAGTGTTAACAAAAATCACATACGGGGTACCCCAAGGTTCAATATTGGGCCCAGTCTTATTTTATATCTACAGCACATGTTCCCGCTTGCAAATAACAAATTAAATGACTTGCTTTGTGACTTTTAAAATGGATCTGCTTAACTACTTACAATTACTATCATTCAAAAAAAAAAAAACAACAAAAAAAACTAAACATAAGGCAATTAAAAGTCTCGGTGTATCATAACTTCAATCTTTGTACATGATCTTATTGCAACACCTGGCTGATATTCTCTTTATACTTTGTTCTCTGGTAAAATAAAATAAATAAATAAATAAAACATATAGCAACTTAACATGATTAGGCAGATGATACACAGCTCTACGTTACAATGTCACGGTGTGACTACAAACCCATTCAGCATTGATGCACAGAACAAATCAATGTGTGGATGTAGCTGTCTTCGGTTGTTTTAACTGAACCTAGATGTAAATATAATAAAGAATATGTGGCAACAATTTGAAACTAATTATTTGCATCTAATTTCAGTATCCAGATTTGCAAAGGTATTGGAGACATACATATGACAGGTGGTTCTATTGACAATGACACTTTTCAAATGAGCAAAAATAAACCAGAAAGTCATGCATAATTTTCCTTCCATTTCATAATTAGGTGATGGATCACTTTATATCATTCTGTCACATTTCAAAGTGACACATTGGGTAAAAAGTTCAAAGGGTGTGAAGACTTTAGCAAGCTGCTAACTGTGGGAAAACCGATGAAAACATTTGAGGACAGAAAAACAAAAAGACAGCAGCTCATCTATGACAACAAAAATCAATCAAAACATGTTTACACTTCAGCATAAAATCACTTCCTTGAGTGCAAAAAAAAAAAATACTCCGTCCCACAAACCAGTCCCACACATCCATAACGACACTGAAGAAATACAACTGTGAGATGGCATTAGTTTCCCTTTGTAACCAGTTAAACCAGTTTGCCTTACTGGGTCCCGTGTCATAATATGTAGCTTCCCAGACAATTAGAGATTCTTTCCCACGATAAGGTTTGTCAAAAAAAAAATTTATCTTTTCCCTCATGTATGCCTTTTGTCACAGATGCTCAAAAACCATCTTGTTGTGATCTTGAGAAAATCAATCCAGCTCGAGGCTAAAGTGGCGACACGCCAAGCAGGAACGTCGCCCATCCAGCCACCTTCGGTTGGGAACCTGAATTGTTTGTTTGGTCTTCATGACTAATCATTTGTCAAAAGCTAACTGATAAATTAATCTAAAAGAAATCCTTTGCTTTGGCAAATTCACCTTTAGCACAATACTCTAAAGATGTGTGTTTACCAAGGCAGAGCACCGAAACACAGTGCCACAGCAGATTGTCTGCATTACCTTGACGCTTTGAGCTAAGTTCCAATTTTGCATTAAAATTGGTCGTTAAGAGCATCTATGCTGTAGGTTGCAGTGCTTGTCTAGAGATTCAATATCCTCACACCAAATAGGGGAACATAAGGTGCCTTTTCGTTGACTGTGGCTAAATGAGTTAGCAGAGAAAACCTGCTTTATGATTACACATCCATCACACTCGGAGCGTACCTGCCGCTTTCACTTTCTGCCAGTTTTATGACAAGCAAGCGGAGCAGGAGAATCGCTCCAGCACGATATCCAACACCTGATTTGCGAGAACCCTGAGAGGAAGCGAGTTTGCCCAGCTCGTTAAAATGTTTGGCGGCTTCTGTGAGCAAACATCACCGTTTAGTTAGTCACATCCAGTCACAGTGACTCATTGTTTGCACACCAGCTAATATTTGTGTTTTCGCTGATAAAGATGATGGATTACAGAACTCACTGAGAAGTCAAAACCTACAGCTGCCGTGTGTAACCCTCGACTTATTGTCTTCAGATCATTGCCACAGCATCAACTGGGAACCCTTTTATTTCTTAACAGCTACTTTAAACGGAGCTTTTCAAATTAACATTAAACATTTTTATTGTTTTCTTTTTTTAATTTAAAATAAAATATTGAACTCATACTGGCCAAAACTAGTAGCAGGTTTGATTGTATGATTTTTCTGTATTTGCGTGATGTAATCTTTATCACGCACCAGGTGAGGAGGGAAGCCTCAGTTTGCACATTCAGATTTAAAAATCACAGCCTATTACTGAAAAAAAGAAAAGAAAATGCAGCTCCAACTTTAAATATGTCATAACTGAATGAAGTTTATTAAACTTTATGTTTGTTTACTTCAGCAACTTCATAAACTTAATAAAGTAAGTTGGATAAACTTAATTTACTTACCAATTAAAGTAATTAAGTTGGAGCTGCGTTTTCTTTTTTCAGTGCAGTTTCACGCTTTAAATTTTGTTAAGTAATTCTGAATTTTCCACTAATAACCAAAATATGTTGTTGCTTTTTTTTACACCACTATTTATTTTTCACTACTTATTTTTGCAAACTCCATGGGATTCAAACCCAGAACCTTCTACCTGCCTGGCAACTTAACGTTAAGTTTTACGGCCTTCACAGAAAAGCAGTCTAAGCTGGTTAAGCAAGTGAACAGCTTCTTGAATAACTTTTACTTTAAGAAAAATATATTATCATGAATGTTTCCAACATTTTATCCGTGCTTTAATTCACAAAGAAAATAAACAGGATCACGGTAGTTGTAACGTAGCTGCAACATGCTGTGTCAGGATGTTATGATCACAACCCAAAAAACATTCAAAAACACATTTTACCTCTTTTATTGACTCAAAAGATTTGATGCTAGCTGCTGATACCGTCTGTTAGAGGAAAGGAAGTTTTCCTCCAACAGACTACTTAAAATGACTATTTCATTGAACTGGATTATTCTGATTATAAATGGACTGAACACACATTACCTTGCGGAAGGTTCAGGGGCTTTCTGTGTGCTTTCCTCGTGCTTAAGAAGATTTTCTGCAGATAATTTCTCTCTACATCCAAAAACACAGATCTTACCATAATTGAACTCTCTAAAATGGACATTAATTACTCCTGCCAGTGTTTTTTTTTTTGGACAGAACAAATATACCAAAAGGAGTGTTGGACTTTATGTGATAGCAAAGTTTAAACTGATTCAATAATGACACCCAAGTCTACAAGAATGACTTCTGTCTTATCTGTATGAGGAAATTCAGACCCACATAATGCAGATCCACTGATAGTGATGGACTATGGCCGAGACGTGACACAGAGAAATGGAGTTGTATGATATCAGTATAGATACTGTAAGACTCCATAATCTGGCCACAGAGCATCATGTCGACGTTGACTAAAAGTAGGCCAAAAACATAAACTTGAGGAACTCCTAATATGTCTTTTCATTCCTTACACTACATGCATTTCATTTAAAACACACATTTAAGGCCGGTTGTTATTTATTTGTTGATATTATGGGAATGTTGGGTTTTTCCAACATTAAAATGAAATTCTTCCCAGGGAATTCTCTCTTCCTGTTTTCATTTACTTATGGCTGTGCATTTGGTCTTTATTCTACTCAGACAATTTTTTACATTTTATTTTGCCTCGTTTATGAATTCTTACTTTTTTCAGCTTCAAAAATGTTGTCAACTCTTAGGGAAGGCAAAAGTATGACGACTGACAAAAAAAGAGAAGAAAAATAGGGAAGGGACAGTGACTTTTTGTTAGTTGAAAAAGTAACTTTTTGAATTTTGTTTTCAAAAGACTTTAAATCTGCACATCTTTGGACATGTCATCATTATTTCTGAAAAGGATTATTCCATTTTGAAGCAAAACCAAACTGAAGCAGACTTTTCAGTTCAGTTCTTGAATATAAAAACAATATGAACAGATACTAGACACAAAAAAAAAACCCCAGCAGTTCTTCCTCAGGCATAACCAAGATGAGCAGGAGGCCATAGCGGATCAGAGAGAGAGAGGGAGAAAAAAAAAGAAAAAAAAGAACACGAACCTGTGGATTAAAACCGTTTCAGTTCAGACGAGAACAACTGGACCGCTTTGCTTTTTTTTCCCAGGAGAGAGAATCCCTTCACCGGCCGGAGTAAACACAATCAAAGCTTTCCCTCCAACTGGTCCCAGATCTGAGAAGCAGATCAACCAGTGAACCACAAAGCATCAATCACAGCTAATCCAACACTAAACCTGCCTTTTGATGTCAGTCAACATCCCTGATGGGGCAGAGCTAGCATCAGGTGTGGTGTTAATAATTTTCCCATTTACAGCAGAGAGAGAGAGAGAGAGAGAGAGAGAGAGAGAGAAAAGAGCCAAAACACAGAGCTGAAACAGAGAAGACCTAATTAAACCGATAACCATCTGATGGGAGATTTAATTAGTACACGGAAATAAATGTGCGCCTCAAATTACAGATAAATGTTCATCCCTGGAAAACTATAACTGAGCCGTTATCACTAGATAAAAAAAGATATATTTAACTCAAAACACTCGCTCTCACTCAAAACGCTCCTCAGCCTTTCGCGTTATTTTTAGGCCGACAATTAATTAGGATTAGAAGATGATTATCCTCTTACATGCGAGCAGGGCGTTAAACGAGGAAATTGTTCCAAGAGTCAGGAGCTTTTGGGGGGGCGGAGGGGTATGGGGGGTTGCTGATATTTTACACTGAAAGAGCAGGTGCTGCTGGGACCTGCTTCAGCACTTCTGCGCGGTAATGTAATATTCTTTCATATTCTAACTTTCAGAAATATAGTCCATGATGTAAAAGTTGTGGACCGGTGTTTAGCAACCACACTGCCGGTATCCCGGCAACAGGTTGACAAGTGTGATTGGTCTCCCTCTCAACCTATTAAAAAGCATGTATGCGTAGAACATAATGATGCTTGCACCCGTCCGCATGTAATCCAAGCGAGGGGTTAGAGTGTCCTTTGTCACCGGATACGCTTTTAAAAATAAAACACGCTGTCGACGTACTGGGACGCTTGGATGAAAGTGGATATTTCAGAGGCATTTCTTAGAGTCTCAGATGAGTAGATGGATATAGTCCTGCAGTGGCATACCAAAACCATCGGACAATTACACGTCTGATAAGCTCAACTGTTTATGAAGTTTGGGGGAAAATCTGTTGTTCTGAGAAACTTGGACGTCTTCTCTGGACTCTTTTGGCCTCAACCCCCCCAAAAGCAGCATATGGCGCTGGCTTAGTTTCGTCTGTGCTGAACTCACTGTCAAAATTCCTAATCATGAGTCACGCTCAATAAAACTCGCGGGGCCTCGACGTTCAACAATGACCTCGCTTTGCTTTCTGCTTTGGCTGCCATGAGGTCAGCCTGTGTGAAGCGGCGTGTAATCCTCTCTGCTAATTGACCGGCTTACAGAATTTTCATCGTATGAAAGCCGATCCGTAAAAAACAGGAGGTAACGGGAAGGGAATGCGTGCAGAGTCAGGTAGGGCCAGCTTCCAGCTGGGTAACGTCACTTCATGCGGTCAAGTACCTCTCCTGGTGTGAATGTTTGCGATTGTGCCTCTGCTAAGGTGCAATGGACGGTATGGCTGACTTGGAAGGTCGGATGTGCTCCTCTCGTTTTATCCTTGGCAGATCCATACATGATGCATCCGGCTGCTGCCAAATCATGCCGAGGCAGTGGAACATCTTCCCACCTCGGGATGCTGATGATGATGATGGAGTAAGGATTTGCAGATCGGTTCACGAGTGGCTTTTGTTCGCCCATGTTGTCGGTTTCAACCTCCAGCTTCACATCACATAACCTATCCAGAGTCTGAGTCAGTGGCGGGCGGCCTGAGTGACCTGTTTTTGTTTTGTGGCGTCTCGATGTGAGTTTTCTCTTTTGTTTTTTGTGTGGGGCCCAGGGTCTCTGTGCATGTGAATATCTCCGCCACAAAAGAGTGGCATAGATGTAAGATTTGTACAATACACCTAAATTGTCGCTGACTCTTGATAAGGTCTTTGCTCAAAATGGTTCCATGACTTTTTCACAACACCAGTCCCTCCTTGAAGGGGCAGTAATATATGTTTTCCAGGTATATAGTGCCATTTTGTAGCACAATAAACTTCCAGTTGGTATGAACAAATTCAAAAGAAATTTTAATTTAATCCCTTGAAATTGGGCCTCTGTCTCTTTAAAACCCTGCTTTCAGCAGGTCATCACAGCTTCTCAATTAACCCTTTAACAATGTTTTTACCAGCACTGCACCAAGAAGTAGCTTGAATAACGAGCTCCACAGATAAGCAGTTCCAGCAGGTGTTTGCTGAGTGCTGTTGGCTAGTCTTTAGGAGCTGAGTGGGGAAGTCGTGGGGGAAGTCTGCTCTGGGATGCGGAAGGTCAGAATGGTTGCCAGGCGAGATCACAGGATTTCTCAAACATGTACGAAAGAATAAAAGCAACACTCCAGGTATGTTTTAGATGAGGGAATAACATTCTAATATAATGTGAAGCTAAATAAATGTGGATTTTACGAAGCACTTCTTCCTCATTAAGACCGATCCAGTTGTTGTCAAATCAACTACTGGAGCCAGACAAATTTTACAGCTAAAGCCTCTTTTCCAAAATAACTTAAAGTCCTATGTAAAGATTTACTTCTTCTTTAAACCTGGTTATGGACTAAAACTTCTACAGTCAATGGAGGGGGCTGAAGTCGACCCACCTGTTCTGTCTCTGTGATTCACATGAAGAACCTATAACTCATTCTGTAATGATTCATTAAATGATTTGAGTCCCTTGATTTTTTTAATTCCTCAAGGCAAATTATCTGCCTCGAGGCTTGGTTAATTATGTTTTGCTATTTAGCACACCATGTTCCGACCAGATGATTGTTGTCATGTGTTGCGCAACACCAATCAGCTGCTAATGGATGCTAAGTGCTACTAGGAGCTACGTGCGAGTGTACTGCATAACGGAGTTGGCGTCTCACAACAGCATGTCCTCCATATTTAAACAGGAAACAGTTTAGAGCGCAAACAAATCCAAATCCAAACAGCTCTTTGTGTCCAAGTCCGATTCAAGCTAACTCTGAAGGCCTGAGCCCAAAGTAGACAGTGAAAGAAAATAAGAGTGCATCTACTAAACACTGACACAAATATTTACGCACTCACTTATTTAATGTTTGGTATTTTTCTTTCATTGCTATTTTGTAGAAATCAGCTTTCACTTTCACAATAAGGGTGTTTTGTTTTGTGATTTTTGTGTGTGTGTCAAAAAAGCAACATTTTGTTGATCAAGACTGATCTGGAAAAGAAAAAAAATGGGCAAAACATTCAAGGGGTTGAATTTATTTCATTTTATTTTACATGCATTACAAAATGAGTTCATATTTCCATTTTATAAAACTTGCAACCAGCTGATTTTATTGTGACATGATCCATAAAAAGCTCAACTTTGACTAATTGTCACCCCGCCACTTGGCGGCTGCAGAGGTTTCACACAACAGACATTTATTATTTTTTGTGTTCTGCTTTTTATGACGAATGTCCTTGCTCAACATCAACTTGATAACAATGCTAACATAAATATTTTGTTACCGTTTAGCGTGACGCTAAGTCTGTATTAAAACATTCTTCCTCTACGCAAACCTCTATTAAAAAAACTTTCTCAAAAGTGTTTATTAAAACTTCAGTCACTCAGTTCTCTCAACAGTGATGACACATTTACCGGGATGTGGATCACTCATATGTTGTGTCACATGAGGTTTTCCTCTCATTGTGTATCATCTGCATACACAGTTTTGAGATTGTTTCTGATGTTGCAAAACAGTTATGATTTATCAACTTCCTCAACGATATGCTCAGTCTATTGTTATGGATGTGAGAGTAGCTGCAGTCTGAGGCACCGGGACGGTTGTGCAACAATCACACACCTACCTCACCTGACATAATGTGTTTGGAACAATCCATTGCGATGCGTAACCAGTACCCTCAGGTCATGAAAAAAAACAAAAAAAAACTGACAAGGCACCAAGTTAGACAATAGAGTAAATATGTCCAACTTGCCTTTTAATTTACTTGGATGTTTCAAAACATTCCCATCCTTCTGCTTCTTACACATTTTGTTACAGATCTACTATGAAAAAGATGCTAGAATTTTTTTTCTTCTCGGAATCTCAAGGCAAAAACTGATTTTTGTTTTTATCACCACGAGCTTGTTAAACCAGAGTTTTACAGCATTTCGCAGTCATTGTTTAATATTTTGTTCAAGCTCCCATGGCAGCAATCACTGCCTCAAGTCTTCTTTGGTACGTTTTTACAACTTTGGTGCACCTGGTTTGGGTGGGTATTTTTTTACCACTATTCTCTGCAGATCCTTTCATGCTCAGTCAGGTTGGATAGTCTGAGTTAGAAGACAGTCAAGTTCAGGTCGTTTAGAGCAGGGATGTCCAAAGTGTGGCGCCCGACAGCAGTTACAGAGCAACACAAGGTTGGCCCTCCAGCCCACAAACTCAATTCTTCATGGAAAAGAAAATTTTAGGTACAAGCCAAAGGTAATATGACCACAAGCATTCAGCGACATTCACTCAAAAGCAAATTTGCGAAAATGCAGAGAAGATTTTTGAAGAAAAAGCGACAGTTTTACAATTCTTGTTCCTCAGACACAAGGTTTTGTTTTTTCCTGGACAAAAGCAGGAAGCATCCCTAAAATGTCAGAAAAACTTAATTTATTTTCATATAAATATTGCATCATGTTTAGCTTAAGATAAAAAAAAAAAAAGTAAAAACATTTTTTGTGGCCCTCCAGAACTTTCCACTTAGCTGTGTTGGCCCTAGTGTAAAAAAATTTGACACATCCGTTCTAAAGAAGTTTAAGTGTAAGTTTTATCGATATTTTGTTGTACTATTGTGATAACAATAAAAATCATGATAAGAACAATTTATTACTAATTTTATAGGTAACTGTGTGATTGTGACACAGCAGTCGTAGCCCCACAAACTTAAATTTTGTTCTTCAGAAACATTTCCATTTGTAATATGACTCTTTAGGACACCAGCTGCAGAAAGAAGTGGGATTCTTTATCATGAAACTGCACACCGTACCAACGTGTTTCTGACGTTTGTTAATGTTCTCATTGAACAAAGGCTGGAGAAAATAGCAAAAACAGCAATTCTGACAAGAGAGACAGTTTCGGGGTGGTTGAAACGTCAGTAATTGAAATTTATCGTAACAACAATAAGAAATTTCCCAGATAGCACATGATGTTAAATCAACGTTGAAAAATAGTTAGAATCGTTGATTTTTGGTTGAAGTCGACAAATGACTGTGGATCAACCATCAAACAACCATCCAATCAAACCGTTGAAACTGTGACATTGAATCAACGTTGTTTTGTGGTTGAAATCTGATCACTGAAATGCCGAAGNGTCTATTGTTATGGATGTGAGAGTAGCTGCAGTCTGAGGCACCGGGACGGTTGTGCAACAATCACACACCTACCTCACCTGACATAATGTGTTTGGAGCAATCCATTGCGATGCGTAACCAGTACCCTCAGGTCATGAAAAAAAACAAAAAAAAACTGACAAGGCACCAAGTTAGACAATAGAGTAAATATGTCCAACTTGCCTTTTAATTTACTTGGATGTTTCAAAACATTCCCATCCTTCTGCTTCTTACACATTTTGTTACAGATCTACTATGAAAAAGATGCTAGAATTTTTTTTTTCTCGGAATCTCAAGGCAAAAACTGATTTTTGTTTTTATCACCACGAGCTTGTTAAACCAGAGTTTTACAGCATTTCGCAGTCATTGTTTAATATTTTGTTCAAGCTCCCATGGCAGCAATCACTGCCTCAAGTCTTCTTTGGTACGTTTTTACAACTTTGGTGCACCTGGTTTGGGTGGGTATTTTTTTACCACTATTCTCTGCAGATCCTTTCATGCTCAGTCAGGTTGGATAGTCTGAGTTAGAAGACAGTCAAGTTCAGGTCGTTTAGAGCAGGGATGTCCAAAGTGTGGCGCCCGACAGCAGTTACAGAGCAACACAAGGTTGGTCCTCCAGCCCACAAACTCAATTCTTCATGGAAAAGAAAATTTTAGGTACAAGCCAGAGGAAGCCACAAGCATTCAGTGACATTCACTCAAAAGCAGATTTGCATAAATGCACCGAAGGTTTTTGAAGAAAAAGCAACTGTTTTACAATTCTTGTTTCTCAGACACAAGGTTTTGTTTTTTCCTGGACAAAAGCAGGAAGCATCCCTAAAATGTCAGAAAAACTTAATTTATTTTCATATAAATATTGCATCATGCTTAGCTTAAGATAAAAAAAAATGTAAAAACATTTTTTGTGGCCCTCCAGAACTTTCCAAACTTCTTCCATTTCATAATAATGCAGAACAGGACATTGAAACGTCACTAAGTTTGTGCTTTGACATGATAAATTTTATGTGATAACCTCTACCTGGGCTTCCTATACAACGGGTAACAAACCAGCATTTAGAAATCAAATGAGGAACTGGAGTGCTGCTGACTTTTATTTTTTTTTTTTTTTGCTTTGTGCCATGCAGTCCGTCTTTACCAAGCAGGAAATTAAGTCTGAAAAACAAATCTGAACTTCGCCACACACAGTGGGCTAACCTGAAAAAGTTGCAGGACAGGTTTGTTCTGCCTCCAGGGAGCGAATGAGGACGGGGTGGAGGGGCATTTCTCACCGATTCTCCCTCTTCACTCGTCTCCAACAGTAGAGACTCAGTTACTGCTCAGGCTACTTACTAACTGTTGGAAACATGCGTCCCTTTTCACAGACGGACCGGAATGTCTCCAAGCCCGGCCGGAGAAAAGCCCGGCTCGATGACAAACCTCTGAACTTTCACTCCTAAAGCAAACACGTCGCTGGGAAGGTAAGAGTAAACAAAGTTCTGTTCAGTGTTGTAAGAAACACATTGTTGGTGCCCTCATATTTGCAGTTTCTTTTTGTGTTTGTGTGTGTGTGTGTGTGTGTGTGTGTGTGTGAAAGAGAGAGAGAAGAGAAGAGAAAAGAAGAGTGGAAGAAAAAGGGGATGAATATGTCATCAGTTGGATTTTCCATTGAACTTAAAGAGGCCAGATTGCTCCCAGTCAGCACCGCCCCATCCCGCCACGGCCAAACGGCGGCGCTGAGTGGCAAAACAATGTGCACACACACACGCACGCACGCAAACACACAAACACACAAACACACACACCCTAAGGTATAATGAATAGAAACATAATCTCAAAATTCAAACAATGAATGCTTTGTGTCTTTTAATGAATGAAAGAATGACATCTTTATTTCTTCTTGGAGATTAAAGCGTAAAATCACAGCTGCCATTTGAGCTCAGATTCCATCGGTCAAATTTCCCCCCACAAACAATGGATGAAAGTTACATGTCAAACCATAAACAATTGCATAGATACACAAACCTACACAACATATAAATGAAATCAAGCCACCCTCTTTCTCAGCATAAAGATTTTTAGCAGCATAAAACATGCATCCTAAAGTTGTTTTTTTAGAGGGGTGGAGCATAAAATGAAAATAAATGTGACTCTGTGCCTTTTCTATTTTATAGCTTACAGTATGATAATAATACTACACTATACAATTTGCAATAATTTTTTAAATATAAGTAATTTATGTTAAAGCTGCAGCATGTCACTTATTAATTTTTTTTACATATGTTAAAATCATTATGTTGTGACAGTGTAACTAACATAAGAGATAATTTGTGAAAAAAACTGATGCCAATCACTCTGGTGCTCAACCCTCCTACTTGCTCTATGCTAAGCTACAGCTAGCTTACCACAACAAAGCCTGTCACGAATGCTAAGGCTAGTTAGCATGGCCACCGATGATGGCGGAGAAACGGTTTTCCTGTAACGGTAAGTTGTTTTTCCACCATTAGCACATTGAACAGAATACAGAAGGTTGGTTTTGATTGATAGCACTTGGCCCTTCCTCCCGGCTCTGATTGGTTGTTTCTAACCGGTGCATTTCTTCAGCCTGCAGTAGCAGCTCAGGGTGGAGTTGGAGGAGCTTGGTGTTTTCAGATCTGTTTCATATTATACTGTCTGGTGAGAAGTAATATGGTAAAAGCATATTTTTGTAAAAGCTCCAAATTGAAAAAACAGAACAGAAAGTTTCATTCATGACATGTAGGAATGTGTATGGAGGACTGATCCTGCCACATTTCTAACTAAAAAGAAATAAATAGATGACAAAATAATGTGCCAAATGTTGCAAACAAAATAATAATATAATTATAATGTAACTTTTCATTTCCAGACTTATTGTATTAATTCATTATTTCATATTTGGTATTTAATACTTGTTTTTTTTGTTTACACTTTTATCATACATTGATTTTCTCCTCTTTGCATCTTCTCACTTCCAATTTATCCTTTGCTTGTTTATGTACAGATATCTTTTTACCTACTTTTTTTTTTTTTTTTTTTTTTTCCTTCAGATTCTTTGCAAGAGTTCAGGTGTAAAAGGGTCAAAGGGAGGGAAGGAGAGCCTGGTGGGCGAAGAGTCAGAGTCAGAGTCAGATTCTCTCTTATTGGTCAACATCAAGATCCCAGCTCCTCACACACACTTTGTTGAAATCTCCCTTTTAAAAAATGATATTACTTCCCTCTGTTTAAAAAAAAAACACTCTTAGCATACACAGTCTCCAAGCTGCCATTTACAACACTGCAATAACCATCCTGCACCAGGAGATGGCACAATGTCGGGAGCAACAACATCAAAATTCCAAAGAAGAAGGCAGAGCAGGCGAAACAGTCGCAGCTCATGTTTCCTTTGACCTTTTCGGTCTTGAACTCCTTCAGTCTATCTGTTTAAGACAGTCAGAAAAGAGCGAGACACGTATGAAAAACAAACAAAAACATTTAAAATGCTTCATTGTTTTCTTTTATTTTTAGTGCAGAAAGTGATAATGGCCATGTGGAAAATGGGCCACACCGTCTTTAATGTTGTCTTTGCAAGACAGTGCAAAGCTCAAAGCTAACTAAGCATGTACATTTATTAAAGTAAAATAATAACAATATAGCAATACTGCTACTTCAGCCTCTGCTATTAATAATAAACTGCTACTAGTAATAAATTACTGTCAACGTCTCCCCGCCATTCAGGTTTTTTATTACTTTTGTTTCACCCTTCTAATGCTTTGTTGAAATTTCCTAGGAAGTAATCCAGTACTGATTCTGACTGATGTTGCAACAACATGATAGAAACACAATGCAGTCACCTTTTCTACTGTTGAGAGAAGGTGATGTTGGAGGTTTCATGGTAGTTCGGTTGTGTTTTTTTCCATCTAATTTATAGAGCCTGGAAGCAAGAATTTGTCCAAGTTTTCAACTTCACTGAACCCCGGTAATGATCTATTGCTCGTTCTCCAACAGAATTATGGCTCAGAGCAAATAAGCATGCATGGTTTATTAAGCTGTGGGAATGTTTTTTAACAACCTCCATTTTTATTTTGCCCTCGGGCGTCCAATGAGCTCAGTACATACGGCTGGATCGTGTTTTTCTGTTGAAATTCATGGTGGTAACTTAAAAACAAAGAAACCAAAGAGGGGGGAACGCGGGGAGTCTATGGTTGTTAAAAGCAAATGTTCCCGGTCTATCCTTTAGCTGTCAGTCTGCAAAACCTTTAAGGCTAATTTTTAAATAGTAACTTGGAGGGATGGATGGGAAATCAGATAGTGACAAGAATGGTCAGATTTTCAGCTTGATTGGCTCTGAACAGACACCAGAGAGATAAAAACTTGAAAATAATTCAATCTTTTGCCAGTTAGTGAACGGTAGAAGTGGGCGGATCGATCCACAATGTCGATAATATCGATACACCAAATCGGTATCGGATAGATTCTAGAATAGGAAGAGTCAATACTTTAGATCCAGATTCGCTCTTCAAATTTTAATTTATGTTTGTATTGTAGTTTTTCCAACTCTACCTCTGAAATAATTTTGCTTTGATTTGCTTTAAATGATACTGTTTTGCAATGCATTTAGAAAGTGTACACAAATCATGATATTAATTGTTAAATTATTTTGTGATAACTTAACTTTGCCCAAATTCTGTCCGAGGTTTGAACAAAATAATCAAAGGAAAAAATAACACAAAACACCTAAATATCAGAGGTTTGATGATTTAATCTAACTTAAAAAGTATTACTATCATTAGTTTTGGCGATACACACTGCCGATTTACTTGGTATCAGATCAATGCCAGAATATTGACGCCTTCCTAAAATAATGGCCCAAGTCACCAGCTCTTTCTTTCCAAAAGATGTTTTACGGGAGGAAAGAATCACATTTGACAAAAGAATTGACATTATTTTAGGAAGGTGAAACATGCAGAATCACACAGGACCAAACATAAATGCTAATAGCTTTCACTAGCAACCAAACTCCAGCATCCATGTCAACACCTAATGAAGCAGCTTACAAATCAGGAAGGGTTTCAAAATCAAGTCAGAAAATGCCCGAAGATGTAAAAAGTTATTTATAAACCTAAACATATTTCGTACATTTCAACACATCTATGTGGTTCAATTAGGCTTCGTGACTAAACGTGCAGATAACAGGAAGGCTCAATTAAGTTTTATCCTTTTGAGCTTCTCTCCTCTGTGCTACGGGAGACGCTGGCTTCACAAATGTTGGCAACCTTTTTAGAAATCTCCGAGTTAAAGTAAGTATTCAAACTGAATACACATTGGTACAGCCATTGGTAACCCTAGCGATGCTAACTGCTATTATAAGACGGTGCAGACAGTTTAAAATGTCTACTCTGTTGTGACGACTTTGAAATATTATGGTGGCTCCTCTCTCACTCAGTCACAGTACGGTCGCCCCTGCTTCTAATATTACTGATTAATGAACGCTCATGTCATGGAGGATGGAAACATGTATTCTCAACACTGTTCTCATGTTATGGCGCTAAAGGAGAAATTCAGCTACGATTGGTTTTAGCAGGTCCAAAGAGAAATTACAAAAAAAAAAAACTGAGATTGGATAAATTCTGATTGGTTCATCTCTAGTAGTTTGTAGCTATTTGGACATAGAAGCCACATAATTACGTAAAAATGTCAATAGTAGTTCTAAAATTAGCTTTGGCTGGAGGCAACGGTGCAGTTAGGGCATCCTCCATTGAAAGAATTGTTTCTCTAGACAAATAATGAGATTTAGAAAAGAACCAGCTGAAGTGATGAAAGTTACATTTTTACATAACTTCTTCAATTTACTCGTTAAAAAAAAAAAGCTTGTTGATAATGTCCGCTGTAAGTTTTTACAGTTCCAATATTTAAAAGTTAACCACAATAGGTTTCAATACTGTTGGTATTCTCTAGGATTAAACTCTCCAGAAGCTTAAACAGACGTAAAGATTCGAAGTCGGACCAAATTCTTACTTGAGCATAATCAATCAAGTTAAGTGACCCAAAATAGTATTTTGCTGACATTTTTTTTTTTCCCAGTGCCACGGAGGATGGGAAATAGATTACTGATAGGGCAATCTATTTCCCATCTGACAGATCGTCAGAGTGCCAAAATTACTGTAAGGTGATTCTAAGGCGGCCACATACACACACACACAAACACACACAAATGCACACGCACACAGGTGTCATCACACCTACTCCTTCCTCAGCATTAGTCACACAGAGTCAGCTCAAGAAGAAAAGGCCCAGATCCATCAACAGGAGAGGCCTTTCTAAACACCACGCTATCCCTCTTATCAAAACAATGTTAAAAGCGGTTGACTAGATTTCAGCGATGCCAGGAAGCGCACGCATGCTGCTGAAGTCACGTCGGGCCCGGTTCGCGTCCCGTTGGAGTGACCGGCAGTGTCTGTGTCTGTCCGTGTGTGAGCCGGGATCAGAGCTGTGAGCACCGTGTCCTGACAGCCGTGTTGATGGCACATTGCTTCTCATCGCACGCTGAAGACTGCAGGAATGTAAACTCTGTCCACACTCTGACATCAATGCCGTCAGCCCAGTCTGCACTGAAAGAAATCCACTTTTGGACCTCGGCTCGCGCAGTTTAAAGTACTTCGGTGTTGTTTCATTTTTGGAAATCAAAAATTAAGAACCCAACAAGTGTTTTGTCGTCTGAGGACGATTGTTCCTCGTTTTCCTTCAGTGTCTGGTGAAGGACTGGTGTTAAAATGTAGGAAATAATGGTGAAGTGGAGGAAAAATGACCTGAAGGTGAAACTGAGACTTTTACAAAACTGAGACATTTTTGGCAAATCATCTGTGGAATTATAAGAGAATCTGTAACTGCGTTTCCATTACGAATGTGTGCAAAGCTTTGTCAATGTTACTGTCAAAAAAAAACATAGTTTTACAATTTAATGTTTTCATTAGATAAGAAATGCAATTAAAATCACATGTATAACTTGACACACCATCATCGACCAACCACTTCCTGTCATCGTCTTCGTAGTTTGCACCAGTGACAGCATGCGGTTGTTGATCATGTTGACTCGAGTGATGTGAAAAAAAAATGTTTCCATTGCAGTTTTACAAAATAAAGCAATTTCAATACGGCCTCCTCAAACTGAGGAGAGGAGGTTGAAAAATTACTAAATACAGAGATGCTATTAGCTTCTTTGCTAATTGCTAGCCTGGTCAATGAACAATTAGCAAATCCCGGGACAAACAGTAGATACTGTGGTTTGATGTCATTCTCATATCCCAGTTTATTGGTGAAATGAAAAACCACAGAAATTTAAATTTTGTTCATATTTTCCAAACAAATACAAAAATTTCTTCTGAATTTGCCAAAAGCAGCCTACGTAAAATTAGTAGCTGCGTTTCCATTACAAGTATCAATATTTTGCCAATTTCACAATTGAAGTGTTTCCATTAAATAAAATACGCAATTAAAATCACACGTGAATAAGTTTGTTCACTCGATAAGTTATTAAAAACATGCCGTTATCCTCCAACCACTTCCTGTTGTTTTCTTCTTCGTGGTTTGTGCCAGTGGCAACATCCAGCTGTTGATCATGTGACTCTTAGGATTCTGCTTCCATTGCAGAAATAAAACTATTTCGATACGGCCCAAAAAAACACCATCTCATTCTAGCGCCAAACATTTTTTATTGAAGACAGAGTTTCTTTTTCTAAATATGCATGTTTCCATTGTGTAAATTTATTTTCCGCATGTCAAATCGCACAATTATGTGGTCAATGGAAACGTAGCTAGTGGTACTTGCGCTGCCATTTTAAAATGTATTTTAAGAACATAGATACATCAAATTAAAATAACTACAAGATAAATTGACATGTCAGGTCATGGTGCGTTTTGAACCTGATATCAGTTAAGTGGGTGACACCCAGCCATCGCAGACACTCTCCAGAGACCTGAGCTCTTCTTCCATCTCTGCTCACCTGACCAGTAGGAAGGTGTGACAGTGCCACCAGCAGGCTCCGTAATGAAGGACAAACTGTCTGCTACCTCGCTTCTCTGGAGGACAATCCTCCTGTGGGGCCGTCCAAAGAACCCAGCAGAGGATCAGAGTCTGTCATGACTCCAGCTGTGAGTGAGTAAAACACAGGCTTCCTCCCATCAGTGTGTTCCTCTGGGTCTTATAAATTACGTCCCTGAAGGCTCAGTCCAAGAGAGCCGTGACAAGCAAACACTGCAAAAACACAAAATCTTACCAAGGAGCTTTGGTCTAGTTTCTAGTCCAAATATCTTATTTCAAGTGCACTAATTTACAAGTCTCAACAAGATATAGCAGCTTATTTTAGGTCCATCATTTCTTTATATTGATGAAAAACTGCTAGTTCTGCTGGCAGATTATTTCATTTGTATCATGGGAACATTGGTTTTTATAAGGGAAATTATCTGCCAGTGGAGCTGGCAGATAATATTTTCATCAATATTAAGTCAAGTTTATTTGTACAAAACAAATTGCTGAGTACTTACAGGTAACTACTCTTGCTGAGTAGTTACCTGTAAGTTATTTCAAGTGTACTGAGATATTTGCACTGAGAAGTAAACCAAAATCACTTGGTAAGATTGTGTTTTTTGCAGAGAGAAATATTTACTGTGTAAAGTCCATCCAGATAAGAGGAGTAGGGGGCTTGGGCCATTTCGTCTCTGCTGAAGGTTAGCAACGGCAGACATCTGGTGAAACTGTAGCCCACAGCTGTTGCCAGCCTGACATCTCCTTGCCGTCACGATTACCTCCCGCCTCTGGGACACCTGCGTCCGACATGGCGGCCGTGTCGGGGGGAACATGCCAGGGGGTTGCTGGGTACATGGCGGTTCACGGCAGGAGCTGCTGCGGAGCCCACTTTGCGGAACAGAGGAGTGAGAAGGGTAGGCGAGCTCTTGTGTCAGGGGTCAGGCTGGGGGGACGGTTGGAGCAGGGCCGTCTGTAACCGCAGCTCACGCTGACATCTTAACCTCACTCATAAATTGCTCCACTTGCTAAGGAAACAGGGCCTTCAGGCGGCGAGGGCTACCGGCTCAGACCGGTGTGGTTAGCATTCTTGGAGGATAATAATAATACTATTTTGACATGTGGTCCATGCGAGGCGTGTTTGCTCACTCGTAAACTGAAAACAGTGGATATTTCATTACAGGTCTGGAGAGCAGTGTCAAATAAAAGGCTCTTAAAAGTCGTCACAAATCAGCGCCACCGCAGGACAGGGTTTGACATGGGGATTTTTTCTTTAGCATTGTAAAGTTTAAGTGTAATTTTTTTTAAAACACACACACACACACACAGGCAGAGCTTCTATCCACCACAAACGTCTAGAAAACGTCTAAACAGCTGAAACACTGGATTTCCTTTAAATCAGGTGGTTAAAACCTGTTTAGCGCTGATCTGATTAGCAGTAAATGGAACATCGATCAGCATATTTGGTGTATTGATGATTTTGATGATGGTTTTTGACAAAATGTAATGATTATTGACATTTCTCAATTGGCAACCGTATAATGGTTTCATGATGTGAAGAACTTTGAGATGCCCTGCTGCTGAAATGCAAAGCTTTCAAATTTAAAAATACTTTATGGGTCTCAAAGAGAAATTGAATGTTGATGCAACTCAAATTATTCAAGATTTTTTTAAAGAGAAAGGTCTCATGTAGCAGTCTGTATTACAGTAAATTTGAAGAAGCCTCTGACTGCAGCCGTTTGGTTTTTCTGTGACAGACTGATGAAGAGGATGCTCAGCTCAGGGTGGTCCATAATTTTTCTGATTGTATGTAAAATCCAAAGTCATCACTTCCTCACCCACATTGACTCCATGGTGGTTTTTAGTGACTTTTGGGGGAAAGAAATGGATGTGAAAATGATTAATTGTTTGAAAGGGTAAAGATAAGTATAGAAAGAAAGTTACATAATAAAAGAACTTATAGAAAAAGAAAAGTGTGTTTCTAAAGTCTGTTTCCATAAAGAACGCATTTGGCCTTATTCTACCAAAAAACTTAAGTTACACTCTCTTGTAAATGTGACGTATTTATTTTGTTCTACAACCTAATGGAGGAAAAAATGTCTTTTTGAATTGTAAAGTTTGTTGATCTCAATCACAAACTAACCGGGTAGGAAAGAGAGAAGCAGCCAAGCGGCCCATGGGAAGTTTGGAAGAGCTGCAGAGGGAACTGCAAGCCCAAGAAGAGAGGAAGTGACAGCGCAACATGTTTTCTAATGACTTGAGTTAAACATATTCAGTTGGTGATTTAGTTGCATTTATTTAATGGAAACACCGCAATATCAAAATTGTGCTTTTTTTTTTTTCCCACATTAGCGGAATATCTACAAAGCTTTGTGCACAGTTGTAATGGACACTGAGCTACAAAAGTACTTTTGAATTGAATTGAGGAAAATCCAGAAAGGAAACTTTTTAGCAGCTGCAAAAGATCTAAAACCGGGCAATTTCAGTCTTTTAATGCCCAAACTTTAAAGAGCCATGCCATGTGACCTGCAGATGCGAAACATAGTAATTTCATAAAGTGTGCTCTCTCCACATGAGCCGAATGTACAGGTGCTTGTTTCAATGTGTTGGTGAGCAGATGAATGTTAAACACTTCACTCCCAGCTCCAAACATGAACTCCCAGCATTCATTAAAGTTAATGATAATCTCCGGTTAATCACAGCCTAGGTAGCGCAGATCAGACACTTTGTTTTCCGTCGCAGCAATAAAATCCTATCCCGGGCGTCGGATTGCAGGCAGCTATGATGTGCATGCGTTTGAGCGGCTGAATGTGGGTTTGTGTGTACGTGTCTGCTGCTCAGGCCGGTCCCCGTGCAGCCGCCCCTCGCTCCGTCTTCCACCGCCGCCTTTCCAGCAACTTGTCATCAGCGCTTAGTCCCCACCACCGTTGATGGCCTGCCCACAGTTAGAGGGGGGCATCCTAAAACAAGAGGCCGGATGACTGACAAGCCAACACAGATTGGCAATCTTATTCGGTCTGAAATGCAAAATATGTCAGGGAACGCAGTCGTCACCGAGCCCTGCTTCATGCCAGCCTGGTGGTTTTCAGGAGCTGCAAGTACAGACTGGAAGAGAAGCTCAGAAGCCACACTTTCCCCCTGATGTTTATCAGAAGAAGAAAAAAAAATCACTTCAGCACATTCAAAGATGGTTTATTTAAGTGATGATAACAGACGTGCAAGTCTGTGATTGAGCGATGATGTGAGGCATGTTTATATTTACCAAATGCAAAATGTAAGTGGCCTAAAAAAATGCTTCTGTGAACACAACCTAAGTAAATATATCTAGACGTTACATTAAAATGTTAGGGTTCAGTTCATCTACATGGAACAAAATACTGTGGCTAGTTAAAAAACACTTGAAGCAGATGAGAAGGTGTCACATATTTTCTGTGACTAGCTTAGCTACAGGAAACTAAAGGTTACATCGTAGCTTGCTACTTAAATCAACTAGCCAGCTTTGAAGATATATATATATCTATATATCTATATATCTATCTATCTATCTATCTATCTATATATCTATATATGTATATTATATGTTATAAAAAAGAAAGTTGTCTTAACATTCTAATCTAAAGTTATTTGAGGAAACTATGTAGCTCAGGGATGGTCAATATGATACTGAAGCTGTTTGAGGCTTTTGGACTAATTTTGTGCGACTCCTGACTTCAATTCAAGGATGGTACAGATTTGGCTGCAAATGGCGGTAATACAAACGGACACTTCTTAAAATTATTGTAATCTCATTTTGTTTATGGAAATAGGCTAAAAATAAACTCTCTACACCAACAAATTAAAAAACACTCCACTGAAGAAGTTAGGAATCTCTGCACACACTGTTAAGGCAAATGTCTGGGACCCTTTTTGGACCTTTAATGGTTTATTTTCTACTTTTCTTTATTAATAAAAAGTATGTGTTCTTTTCATTAATACATAATTTCCCATTAAGTCATTTGGTATTTCTAAATTAGGGATAAAAATGGCCTGAGAGTACTTTCAACTGCAAAAGGTTTGGTCAATGATCAAGCTGTTTTCATGTGCCATATTCGCCTAAGCATTTAGAACTGCAATAAAGCTAAAATTTAATCAGATTATAAGGAACTACGTGCTCTAATGGGAAGCAATATAATCCTGTGATAAAAGATATTACTCAGAAAATAGAGAAAATATGTTTTTTTGTCTATCCAGCATAAAGCATAGGGCTGAGGTTAGCTAAGAGAAGGCTGGGTTTTAAGCTAATGCTAGGTTAGCATCCAAATGGAACTAGCTAGCTTCCACCTGCTTTAAAATATCAAGCTAGCTTTTTAAAGCTAAAAAGAAAGTTACATCTCTATGAATTGTTAGTTCTCCTCTATTATGCTGTTTCATGTTTTTCCACAATATGTTACCTTTACCTGTTGCTATTTGCTATTAGGGATTAAACCAAGTGCCACTCTTTTTTAACATTCTGGGGCAAAATCAATATTGTGATATGTATCAATACAAAACATCTAAAAAAAAACACACTTTTTAGAGGATGCCATTTTTTAAAATTAGTTATTCAATTACTTTGTCTTTGCCTTGCAATAGTAATCAGTAACCTTTTCGCATTCCTTCACAATTTACAACACAAGATTTTTTTGTGAGGGACCAAAACAATGTAGTGTATAACAGCAAGGAAAAAGACAAAAACACATGGATTTCAATTGTTTTTACAGAAATAAATCTGAAAAAAGTGGTGTGGATTTTTATTTAGTCAGTTTCACTCTGACAACTCTAAAAAAAATCCATTGCAAGACAAAAATATTCCAAGAAACAAGAAACGAAGGAGAGTATTTAAAAAAAATAAATAAATAAACATAGACTTGATGGAGTCAGATAAAGGTTATACTTTTATTTTTTTTTAAACATCCTTCTCAGCTTTTGTTTTCCATGAAGTAAATCCAGGGTGTGTTCTGGGCTGTAACATTCTGCATAGTTGGGAGCGTTAGTGGATTTGACAGTTCTCCAAGTGTCCCATGGCTCCGAGTTCAACGAGCACACTTCCAGACACAACAGTGACAGCTGGGAGAGGGATAAATAACAACAGTGTCTCTAGCTCCATTACAAGACAGCAATTCAGACAACAAGCCAGTAGTCTCCGTGCGCAAACACAAGACCTGCGTGGGCAGACGCACGCTCGCATGCATCTGTGCGTTTCCTGCTCACAAGTTCGCTCCTTCACACTTACTGCTTTCGCTGCTGCGAGGGCAACAGATGGAAAAACGAGCGAGGTGAGAAGAAGGGGAAAGCGCCTCAGAAAATAGGAAACGGGCATTGGACTCAGCCCGTTAGCAACCGGCGCTCCTCTGACAGGTGTAACATGTTTACCAAACAAACAAGCGACGCGGATGTCAGAGAAATGAAAATGGTGACCTGAGGTGGCTTGACCTGTGAAAAAGAAGCCCCGGTCTCCAGGCTGGCGTATCTATAAGGACGTTGGGAGGAATTTCAGAGAGATGAGAAGACTGCGTGCCACACCAGGATTGTGAGAGTGTCTCGCAGAATCTGTCTTGAGTTACTCGCCTCAAGCATCCCAGGCAGCTCTGGTTGTTAGCTGAGGCCATCCGGGGTCGCAGGCCCTGATGGGCAGGTTTTGAGCCTCTCACTTTCAGATTCCACTCCGGGGCAACAGGGGAACACGTCTCACATCGCGTTCAAGGCAAAGTAACCACTTGGACGTGTCGAGCCAGACATGAAGACTTCCGTTGGGAGGAAAGGTGGCCTTGACCTCCCAACAAAACCCATTAGGCCACGCCGTCTATCCAGGAGGCGGCTCCTTTAGCAGCTAATTTGTTTATTGAGTACTTAATGTTGTTTCCTCCAGGTCACGCTTCGGTAGATACGACGCAGGTTATTTACATAGCTCCAGTTTGTAAGAGACGCCACACCTGAAGGCACTTAGCAAGAAAAGCTGATGAGATGGATCTAGTCATATAAACCAAGAGGCGTCTAAAATTACTCAAGTTATTGATACTATCAAAGTTAGAGTGTAACTTTTCATTCAGTCAAGAGGTTTGCTTCTTCATTTCTCAAATAGTAATACATGTAAAAGTTAATAGTACTTAAAGTCAGAAGAAACACACTGTAAAAGTAAAGATTGAATCTAAATATGCTGGGTGCATGAATAATATTGGCCATATTTTTATGTTCAAAACAATTTCTGGATAGAAAGGAAAGTTGGTGTACAAAAATAAAAATCAATCAGGTGGGAATGCTTTACATGCTTGTTGATAGTTTATGTTTCACACAGGAAGCTTTGACGTAATTGGCCGGCCAATGAAAACATGACGAAGGTTTGAAGATGTAATCTGATCATTTCCCGCCAACATTATGTACTTTTGCAGCTTTTGTTATTTCACACCTAATTTTTTTCTAGTTAGAAATGGAGTGGTTTGTTGTTTCATTCTGACCAAGCACCAGTTTTTTTATTTGGAGAACCTCGAGTAAAATGTGAAAACTAGATGCCACTCGTGCCACATTTTACTCAAATTTCCTGCTCCAAACGGGAATCAGAACCAAAATAAATGCAAATAAAGAGTAATATAAAATTTGAAAAAAATAAATAAATAAATTAAAAATTAAACATTAATAAACAAGATTTGATCAAAATTAAGTTGTACAAGAGAAGCCCATGTATCTCATGATTAATGAGAACTCCTCAAAGTCTACGGACATGGAACTGTTGATATGTGTTCACGAGAGCTAAACGTAGTTTCAACCTTGGGACAGATTAATGTGAATTTATAATGAATAAAGAGCCCTGCTGCAGGTAAGATAGTAACCACTTGGACTCTTTTTACAGAACCTCACTTTTCCTAAAAGTATCTGTTTAAGGTTGTTTTTCACTGGCTTGTTTTTCTTGTATTCACCGGTGTCATTTAATAACCACAAAAACTGCAAGTTAATTTCTTTGATGCTGTACTGGGTGGAGAAAAGAAAAAAAAAATGAAGCTAAGTACACATATTGTCTAGCCCAAGGCAACAGCCTACCTTTGCAGAAAGGAATGCATTTGCACTAAACCTCATTTATCTTGGCCAGGTTAACCAAGTGCAGCTTCATCCATACGTGGTTGAAAGCAGCAGCTCATTAAAAAGTGGTTTAATGTTTTATTTCTCAGATCTCTCAATAACTTTCAAAATTTCACTAAGTTCTTTCACTTAGCTTGTTTTACTAGTCAGTTTATTTCAAACTCAGTAACTTATTCTGATTAGAAATATGAGGATTTTCCCTACATTAAAACTATGCTAATTGAAAACTTATTTTAATGTGGGTTTGAACGTGACATTTTAGACTACAGTTCATTTTAAGATCACTAAAGTTTAATTGTGGCTTATTTCAGATTTTTTTTAATAGTGATTTTTCATTTATTTATACTCGCTTTATCAATCATCCTTTTCTGCCATGACTTTGTGTTTGTGGTCACTTCGTGGTCGTCCTCCTCTCACTGCGGTAATCGCACTTTTATGTCCCGTCTTAGCCGCCGGTTCTCAACTGTCATGTAAATCTTAAAAGAGCAAAGCAGAGATCTAACTTAGTTGTTCTACCTTCGGGGCTAAACATAATGATCTAGAAAAAAAAAAGAAAAGAAAAGAAAAAAGATCATGCGAGGACAAAAGGTAAATCACTCTCAGTAACACACCCTCCTGTATCCTGCACGCACATCTGAACTGGTGCTAGTTCCTATTCATCCCGAACTGCGGCGTTAAAAGAAAGCAACGGCGCACAGGCGAGGCCACATGCTTCGTCTCCCTCCTGCACTCACAGCAGAAAGATAAAGTAATGGTGGTTGCAGAGTAAAAAAAAAAAAAAAAAAAAAAAAAAAAAAAAATAACTTAAAGAAAAAAAAAAGGTCAAAGCAGTTTCTATGGAAACAAAATAAAAGCACACGCTCAAGCACGGCTGTTGTCGGGTGAGAAACTTCACGAGCATCCATTTATCCGCCTGCTAATCCTGTTTTCTGATCACCTTTTCCACCTTAAAGAGCAGAAACATGAATGAGGCGCTTCGCTCCGGGCCAGAGCCGCTCCGTCAGGGAGACACGGAGACACGGAGACACGTCCTCGTTCTGGGAGGAAACGCGTTAACCCTTTCCCACCCTTGGGTCACGATGACACGTGAAACCAAAGGGTGCCGAACCCGGCCTTATAATTTACCTTGAAGAATCACAGCTGCACAGACTGCTGGGTAACTTCCCGCTTCGTCTTCTGATAGTCGGAGCATTTTGGTTAATTTTCTGTTACTGTTGAATAAACGCACACAAGGGAGACAAATTTCCATCGTGAGATCATTGAAATAAAGGACTAGCTACACTGATTGTTAAAGTTTGGTAGGTGATCAGTTTCTGTTCGAGGCCTGAATATTCAGGGTCACATAAAGATAGCTACAAAATCGGCCTTCTGTCACCAGGATTAAAGGACAAATGTCTCCGCAAGATCTAACGGCGCTCATCCACTCATTTATCTTTCATTGCAGTGATTACTGGAACATTGTCCTCACAGGTTTGCCTAAAAAAAATCAATCCTCCAGCTACAGCTGATCCAGAACGCTGCTGCTGTTCTGACTAAAACCAGTCAAATGGAGCACATCATCCAGTTCTAAAGTCCTTCCACTGGAACCCTGCAGCTCAGAGAATAGACTTTAAAATACTGATGTTGGTTTATAAATCTTTCAATTGTTTAGCACCAAATTATTTTAAAGATCTGCTGTTGTTGCATCAACTTTCCAGACCCTTCATATCTTCTGGTTCTGGTTCTGTTCTGCATCCCCAGAACCAGAAGCAGACATGGAGAAGCAGCATTCAGCTTCTATGCACCACAAATCTGAAAAAAAAAAAAAAAAAAAACTTCTAGAAAACTGCGAAACACTGATTTCCTTTAAAATCCACCTGTTTAGAGTTGCCTTTGACTCATAAAAACTGGAACTCTGATCAACATTTGATGTGTATCAGCTTAATGATTTTGATTTTAGGTCCAACAACTTTTTTCCCCCCTTTTCTCTTTCAGTCTCCTATTTGTCTGTCATTTCAGTTTTTAAAAAATACATAGCAGGAGTTTCACATGTGAAAAACATTTTTAAACAGCTGCCGATCTCAACACCAGAATAAAATTCATCCAAATTGAGCAAAAACACTCAAGAACTGCACCTGAGACTCTTCAGGGCTCAGTTGGCACAATGAAAATGTTCAGATTCATGACAGTTACAGTCAGACAGAACAAGTTCAGCTTGTTTGAAACAGTTGGCAGCAGGATTCGTTTTCTCCTCATCAGGAACATGCAAGCAAGACTTAAACGTACAACCAGATCAAACCACAAGAGCTCCAGAGGGGTTTCCTTCGGGCAGATGAGTCCAAGGTGTCAAATGTATCTGACCATAATGTCAGCAAAAAACAACTGTCTTTGTATGGAGGGGGAGGGCTGATGATCTGGGCTTGTTTTCTAGCCACAGCAACTGGTGGTAATTTAAAGAGAAATTTTTTTTTTCAAACTTTTCATTAAAACCCTTTTTCTTCTCTCCCAAATATGATCTACATAAAAATACATGACTAAAACCGTGATTGAGATTTTTGTCTAATGAAAACAAGATGAAATATTGGCAAAGCCGGTGTAAATGACCCCACGTATTGGAGCAGTTGGACTTGTAAAGAATAGGGGGGCACTGATTGCAGTTTTCTGGCCGATCACCGATTACCGATCTTTTAAAAAGCTTAACCTGCTGATTACGAATTTGGCCGATATCAATTTTTTGGCCTGAAATGTTGCTCAATACAGCAAGAAAGTTGTTGAAGTGGCAACAGTGGGCTCATTGTTGTTAAATGTAAACATGCAGACATAACATGGTGATCCGGTCTGCCAGTCAAACCTTTCTCACCGGAGAGCAAAAGAGGACAATGGTTGATTCTTACACAAGCTGGATAAGATCAGTGGATAAGATCGGCTTCATATGTAAAAATCAGTCGATCTTCGATCTCTTAAAATTTAAGAAATCGGCACCAATAAATCAGCTGGCCGATAAATTGGTGCACCCCTAGTAAAGAACAAGTGAAATGTGTCTGAACAAACTTAAAATTCAGCTCTGACAGTTATTTCTCCATTGGCCAAATAACATATGTGACGTCAGGACCACACAGTCTGTAATGAGTCGACCTCTAAAAATCTCAATCTCTTATGTACAAACACAAACAAGAATAATTCTCAAATCTCCATTTTTTAAATCAATAAATGTTTTTTGTATCATCAAACAGAGTTCATGTTTGGATGAAATTCCAAATTTTCCAGATATCTGGCTGTAAGTGGAAAGGTGAACCTTGAGTCTACAGGATGTTGTCAATGCACATCTTATATCTTATCTTCTAAACTTTTCAGAAAAAGCCAATTATAAACAAGTTTTTTGACATAACATGATTTTAAGCTTGTGCACATTCAGTTGGGTAAAGAGGAAGTCCAGTAGGATGACTTCAGAGCAGGTCCAAAATGGAGACAGGAGAGTGGAATTATGACGCCAGGCATTTCTTAATGAAAAGGTAAAACTTGGAAAATTGATAACGAGGACCGAGGAAGGAGAGCAGGGGATGGAACGAGTGGTGATTAATGAATCCAGAGAGTTAAATATACAGAGTGGAAATGACAAAAGAACCAGTTACAGGTAACTGACTGGAGCTGGGGAAGTGAGCCAATGAGGAGATGACAAAAACTAAGATCGGACCAGAAAGAAGCCTAAACAACAGGAAACACTAAATAAATCCTACATTTAAATCAAGAAAGGACTAAACCACAAAACTAATAAGAGAATAGAAAAAAAGCTAAATGAAAAAGAAAAAAATTCTAAACTTAAATGAGAAATAATTAAACTGACAAAGGGAAAAACTAGGATAGGGGAAGATAATGATGAGAAATCAATTCGAATAAAATCCATAATGATAACTGATCACGACAAAGAAAGGATTTTCCTTGATGATGGAAGAAGCCCTATAAATATTTTCTCTATAAGAACTATATACACTTACTATTTGTGATAACTGCTCAATATGTCATTATAATCTTGTCCTTACTGCATCATACATTCTTCTGAACTTCATTTTCTATGTATTTTAACACTTTATTAATACTTAGTTTGTGTGTACCTACATGCCTCAGTTCCCTGTCACTTTGCTTCCGTTACATCTGGATTTCTGCTCTATTTTAGTCAAATCTGTAGCTAATTTAGAAGACTAAACACCATTTTGATACTGTAGAGCATACAGTTTGATTACAGCTACGGCTTTTGAATCTTTCAAACGTCATTGTGTATGTATGCTGCAGATCATCGCTACGCAGTGGTGAATTCATGATGAGCTGCATCCTTGTGTGGCACGGCAGAGTGGTGAGGACTGCTGAGGAGATCAACAAGACTGCAAAACATCCACAAACCTCCAATCAGGAGGCACGCAAAATGTGAAGTGAAGGATTTCACATTTTTATATACAGCTAGTATATACACTGGCTGTACATACAGGTTCAATTGTACTCTCAGTGCTGACTATGTAGCTGATGCTGTACCTGTTAATATGAAAGTAGATTTTCTGCAGGTTGTTTTTAATGTATAGACAGGTAAGGTTGGGTGATATGGCCTTAAAAGTATTTTGTGTATTTTGTGCTACTATTGTGATAAGTGATAAGAACTATTTATTTCTTTTTTAGGCGCCTGTGGAGCTGTGACTGGGTGACACAGCACTTATAGCTCCACAAACACAAAATAAAGTGGACGACATTATACGCTTCTTTAGGACACCAGTCATAGAAAGAGTGTGATTTGCATCACTAAAACGCAGACAGTAAGTGCATTTAATCTTATTTTCAAATGTATTGATACACTTTTACTGAACTAACAATGGAGAAAAATAGGAAAAATAACAATCCCGACAATGCGGACAGTTTTAGAGGTTATTAGACATAATTAGTTGGAATTTATCACAACAATAAATCAAAATAGTCTCATGACAAGAAATGCACGACGATTAATGATAAAACGACAAATGACAGGTACATCTTCAAAAATGAGAATGTAAAGTTAAACTAGATTGCATATGTGTGTAGTAACACTGTAAATAGCATGAACTGCAGAGTTGTATGATTGAGTTTTTGAAGATGTGTATCTGAGGCACTGAAGATGAGTATTGGACTAAAGTCAGGCACAAAGCATCTTCTCATAGTTTTCGGTTATTGCTGTTCATGTTGCCTGTCAAATAAATTAAAGTGAAACTCATTTCATACACAGCAGATTCATCACAAACTGAATTACTTCAACCTTTTATATCTTGTAACAGATTTGATAAAAATTCAATTCAATTTATACTTTGATTCCAAAAAGAAATGAAATATGACAGATAATGAAGCGTCTCAGAAACTGTTAATCTTACACAAAATGGACTAAAAATATATATATATTTTTCTAAATAGAATTTGTCAGGCTTCAGAAAAGTATGTTCAATATTTGCAGACTCAGAACCCGGTTGGGGCTCCTTCTGCATGTTACTGCATCAATGCGGCGTGGCATGGAGGACATGAGTCTGAAACACTCTACTGAACAGAACAGGAGGAGGCGGTGTGTGTTTTTCACCACGAAACAAGCAAATGATTATGACTATTCTGCATTAAGATCAGAGAACAATGAAAATAATACACAGCATGTTGTTGTAAAATAATTTATTCAGATACATTCCCAATCACAGCTTCATCACTGTACTCCCAAGTGCATTTTGTCATTAGAGTATATATAATAACCATCAAACACACATGTGTAAAACAAAGAAAAATATTAATCAGATCAGATATCATTTTGTTTTCACTAAATACTTCATAAACACCGCTCTGAATTATTTGGTTGCCTTGTAAAGACTTAATCAGCCCTTCTACTGTAGAAATCAACAAACGTAGGCTGGAATGTTAAGATAAACCAGCTGTAACCCAGGAAATAAAATGTTTAATAAAAAA